>NC_057799.1:471706884-471823632 GCF_018294505.1 Triticum aestivum | reverse complement strand
CTAAGTTTAAAAAATCCTACCGAGCGGTGAGCAACCCTCTCACTCGGGGGCTTAGCTGTAGTCCAGTACTCGCCTAAGTTTAAAAAATCCTACCAGGTGGTGAGCAACCCTCCCACTCAAGGGCTTAGCTGCAGTCCAGTACTCGCCTAAGTATGCGCTCCATCCCTATCCGCAAGGATGACGAGGTACAGGTCGACTGCAACCTTCTCCTTCAGAGCTATGCCACAAGTACAACGTGCGCTCCATCCCTATCCGCAAGGACGAGGACGTGCAGGTCGACTGCAACCTTCTCCTTCGGAGCTACGCCACAAGTACAACGTGCGCTCCATCCCTATCCGCAAGGACGACGACGTGCAGGTCGACTGTAACCTTCTCCTTTGAGCTGCACCACAAGTACCAGTCGATTGCCTCCTCCTCAAAGCTGCATTTCAAGCACAAAGATTATTCCAAATGAAGAGCAGATTCCACTCGAAGGCAAACACAAGCATATTCAGAGAAAAACCAAATTCAGATAGATCCTAAAGTTCCGGACGACGGATCAAAAGTATTCGAGCATCAAGCTCGAAGAAGTTTAATGATTACACAATCACTCGGCATTCCGAGGCAAATAAAGGTGGAGCATAATGTTTCTCGGTCACGCGTCAGGAGAAGGACTGGCTGGGTCGCAGAAACTGTCAAGGTCTATGCTGTCTGCAATGCGAGTGGCGACATCAAGGAAAGTGTCCATGAAGGATTGGAAAGTGTGCCTCTTTGTGTTAGCAACCTTGAGCTCCGCCAGCTTGTCTTCTTTGACATCTTTGAAGTGCACTCGGACCAAGAACAACGCGACATCAGCGCCACAACGAGCAGATGACTTCTTCCACTGTTGCACTCGGTCAGGTATTTGATTTAGTCGAGCCATCAGAGACTCGAGGTCTTGAGACAGTTCCGCCTGAGGCCAGAGTTCAGTATCAACCCGAGTCATCGCTGCCTTCAGGCGGGCAAGATAAGCAACCGCGCTGTCCATGCGAGATTCCAACCGCAGCACATTCATCGCAACATCATCCTTGACTGGACAATTTATGGGATCGAGACCCGTCTCGACCCGCCCAGTTTCCGCTTCAAAGTCTTGGCAAAGCTCAGCATAGTTGAGTAAATGGTGAGTCGATGATATAATCAAGCTTGACAGTCAACCGTAATAAGTCAGTCAATCATCAGTACCTTCAAGTTTTAGGACCAGCTTTGCAGCAAGCTGGCCTAGATAAGACTACAACTCGCCCTTCTTGGCCTTGAGGCTCCCAAGCTCGTCAGTCAGCTTGTCCTTGTCTTTCTTCAGTCGCTCGACCTCCCGATTGGCGTCTGAAACAACAGTCTTCAGTTTGGAGTTCTCTTCTTCTAACTTGCTGACTGAAGCAAGCTTCTTGTCAGCAAGCGCCGTTTTCTCTCGCGCTTCCTTCTGTGCAGCAGCAAGATCCAGATCCTTCTTCTCCAAAGCCTGCTTCATTTTCTCTAAAGAAATAACATTCTTCAGACAGGCTTGGAGTTGACGGTTTTCACTACATACATCTGCTCGAGTGGAGTCACTCGGTTCAAAAAATGGAAAGGAAAAGTGCCAGCAGTGTGATAGACAGTTGACGATTGGTTACCTCCCATGGCAGCTACTTCATCACGAGCAGTCTTGAGATTCTTCTTGGCCAATTCCAGATCAAGGTTGAGGCTGATTTGCTGCTTGTTCATTGTAGAAAGCTGAGCCCCAAGATCACAAGATTTCTGCAGTATAAGCCATATCAGTTGACTGAGATAAAAAGACATCATAGTGATAGCTACTCTAAGACTACCGCCGAATCAAACATTCGACGGCAGTCTCGGGGACTACACCCAGTGGGTGCACTTAGCGTGCCCCCACTGGTTTGAATAAACACTCGACATGGTCTGCCCAGCGCGAGAGTAAAAAAAGCAGTTCTCAGACCATAGTCGACTGCCCGCAGTCAACCACGGTCTCGGGGACTACACCCAGTGGGTGCACTTAGCATGCCCCCACTGGTCCTGGTTTCAGTCGACCAGGTCCGTTCAGACCGAGTGACAAAATTCAGATTCTCAGACCACAGTCGACTGCCCGCAGTCAACTATGCTCTCGGGGACTACACCCAGTGGGTGCACTAAGAGTGCCCCCACTAGTTCAAAGATTCAATTCAAGACGACTCAAATTGACTTGTGCAACTTCAAAACAGTCACACCCCAGTGGGTGATCGGATGAGAAATATGATCAATCGGAAATCAACTAACTTGGACATTGGTCTGCAGAGCAACTCCGGCGTTGAAGGCCACCTGACTGGCCTCATGCACCACTTTCATTTGCCCCATCACAAGGTTCAACTGAAGAAGAGCTTCCTTGGCGGCAGTCGGTGGGTCGTCCGGGGTTTGATACGCAGTGAAAAGCGATGATGGCAGAGCAGTCGGAGCAGCCGCTGGGTCTGATGCGTGGAGTTGTATTGGTGCAGCGGAAGTCTGAGCAGCTGATCCTGATGGGCAATCAGTCGACAGCGGGATAGCGAAAGTGACGTTGATGCGAGCCGGATCTGTCGATCGCTCGACCGCCGTCCCAGGCGTCACAGTCGACTGAGGAACCTGAACCTCAGGTGCTTTCCCGCTCAGTTCCTTGTCCCTCCTCCTCCTTCCCCTCAGCGGTACTTCTTCTTCATCGTCCGGGAGCACAACAACGTCCTGTGGTGCTGCAACAAACAGAGAAAGTCAAAGAGATAGCTGACAAACAATCCAGTCATCCAAATAAATTCGAGTCGGGCAGACTTACTGGCTTTGGAGGTAGCTGCGTCGTCAGTTTCCTCGTCGTCTAGGGTCTTGTCAATATCCATATCAGTCGCAGCCGAGGCGTTACCGTACCGGCTGTTAAAATTAGGTCTGCTTGCCTAGGACTTGATCTTGGTACCAATCCATAACGATCAAAGTCAAATCATGAGCCTATTAATGAAGCAAATTCAATGAAACAACAACTGGTACTATATAGAAGGGGCCATAAACTGGAGAGTCTTGACCAATTCGAAAGATCATTTGGTGCTGTAAAGGTTCATCATCCACTCGGTCAGTACAAGAGAATCGGTCAGAACAAGAAAATACGGGAAGAACATTTACCCAGAAGCAACAGGAACGTCCATCTTGATTCTAGGTAAGGTCTTCCGAACCTTCGAAGGGTTGATCTTGGGCTGCTTGGTGACCTTCTCAGCCAATTCTGGAGTCGAAGGCCGAGCGCGCTTTTGAGATGGAGCGCTCGAGGCCACAGCCTTGCCGCGCCTGCCCGCGGGATCATGGTGCTGCTTGGATCGACGTTCGGAATGAGGTGGTGAGTCGGCTACCTCCTCATCGTCCGACGCATCACTCTCGTCTTCATCATCGTCGGCTAGTGACTCCCACTCGCCGCTCTCCTCCGCGTTGTCCTCTCCCTCATGGTCCTGCTCCAGTGCTTGTTCACCATTGGGCATTGAGTACATCTCTGTGTAAATCTACAAAAAAAGGAGCCGAGTGGAAATCAGTCGGATCAACAAACAGTCAGAAAACACATCCAAATTCAATCAGTTGTAGTGGCCAAACCTTGTCTGGCTGGTTGCTGTCGCTAAAAGGGTTGACTCTCCTGGCTCCCCTGGGGTTGTCCTTATTCCCGGTGATCCCCTCAGCCACTGGGCCACTGTTTTGGCCGCCACCTCCTCCGGATGAACCCAAGCGGTATCACCAGCCCCGGAGTACATCCACATGGAGTGGTCACGAGCTTGGAGTGGTTGAATGCGCTGACTGAGGAACACCTCCAGCAGATCCATGCCGGTGACACCTTGGTTGATCAGTTGAACTACTCTCTCGACCAGCATGCCCGTCTCCGCCTTCTCTACGGCGGTCACTTTCAACGAAGATGGAGTCTGAACACGATCAAAAGAGAAAGGGGGAAGTCCAGTCGACTGGCCTGGGGTCACGATATCCTGGCAGTAGAACCAGGTCGACTGCTAGCCCCTGACCGACTCAGGAAGAGTCATCGAAGGGAAGGAACTCCTCTTCCTCTTCTGGATACCCAGACCCCCACACATCTGGATAACATGGGTTTTCTCGTCGTTCGAGTTCGCTTTCTTCACTGTTTGGGAGCGGATGGTGAAAATGTGCTTGAAAAGACCCCAGTGCGGTCGACACCCCAGGAAATTCTCGCACATGGACACGAATGCGGCAAGGTATGTGATGGTGTTGGGAGTGAAATGATGGAGTTGAGCCCCGAAGAAATTGAAGAAACCTCGAAAGAAGGGGTGTGGAGGAAGCGAGAAGCCGCGGTCGACATGAGTGGCGAGCAGAACACACTCACCCGGTCGCGGCTGTGGCTCCGTTTCCCCCTCCGGCAGCCGCGCAGACTCATGGACGATCAGCCCTAACTCGGCCATATCATCCAAGTCTTCTTGCCGAAGTGAGGATCGGATCCAATCTCCCTGGATCCAACCCGACGGCAGCCCCGAGCGCGATGAAGATCCCGATTCGTCTTCTTGCTTTTCGCCGCCTCCGTCACCTTCTTCGCACGTTCCAGCGCTGCCGTTTTCTCCTTCCTCATGGCGGCAGAGCGGCGGCGTCGAGAGTGGAGAAGCTGAACGAGGTAAAGGAGCAAGAGGAAGAAGAAGGAGAATGGGCACGCACAGTGCGGACGCCTCGGCCTCGCCGCTTTTAAAGGCCTACTTCCGAGTGGCTGACGCGTGGGCCCGGACGATCCTGTCAAATACCTTAACAGTCGCACACGGGATACGTGGCGAAAAAGGTGGCGCGGAAATCAAAACGTCCTATTTATCTACTCCGCTTACCACGGCGCGCTCCGCCTGGCGCGCTTCCACCAAAATTTTGAATCCCGCGAAATCCGGGATCCTCTACAACTGATCACGCCAAAGATTCCATGTCAAGGATAACACTCGACGGATGACGTTATAAAAATCAGTCGGCAATTTCTGAATCGAACAAGCGACTGAAATGAAGCCGAAGTTCCAACAACTGGCCTCCATTTGGAGATGAAAGCAAGAGTCAAAGCAAGGTCAACTTCAACCTTCTTTTCACTCGGACCTCAATCCATTCGGGGGCTAATGATGAGGACATAGACCTGGGGTAGGGTAATAGGCCTGACCTATACGTCCTACCTAAGGCCCTTGTCCTAGAAGCAAAGAGGTTCAAGAGTAAATAGAGGGGACCCAACAAAGGTGTCGAGTGCAATCCACTCGACCTACCATTCACTCGGAGACCCCTGCTTATTTAGGTCACTCGACCATTAAACCACTCGACGTGCAGAAGACCTAAAGCCACTCCGCGCAGCAACGGTCGGGCATTTACTCACATACTTAATGATCATTTATAGCACTTTATTACGGACGTTACCTGTAATGCTCTCTCTTTATGTACATTGAACTCTGTGTAACGGAGGGGGGCTAGGGTCTTGGCGCACTCTATATAAGCCACCCCCTCCTCTGAGACAAGGGTTCGCACCCCCTATAACACACACGCATATAATCCAGTCGACCGCCTCCGGGCTCCGAGACGTAGGGCTGTTACTTCCTCCGAGAAGGGCCTGAACTCGTAAAACTCGTGCGTACAACTTCTCCATAGCTAGGATCTTGCCTCTACATCCCTACCCCCCATTCTACTGTCAGACTTAGAACCACGACAACACCTGCCGAGTTATCATCTGACTTGACACCTGCCGGGTTATCATCTGAGTTAACATCTGCCGGTTTACCAAGTCCCAGACGGGTTATAACTCCGGCCGGGTCATACCGTGGTGTATATCCCCGACATTAGCCCCCAGTTTAATTTGGATTTATCCATGTTAAACTGATCCTGATCATCCTTAAGTCCTTGTCATTTCCTCCTTCTAGAAAATCCGGGTCAATAGGCCAGCTTCATAATCAATTTGCTGACATTGGTTTGTCACAGAGAAATATTGTGAAGAATAACTCCTTTGACTCAACTCCCAATGCTTAACAAAAATATTGGCCTTTGAAATACTCATCTGATCTTCATCCGGTTTAAGAATGTAGAACTCTTATATGCCTATCACTTGTAGCCCCCAACTCTTAAGATGGTAACGTAGTAACAGCTTAAGATTTGCTTCAATATATGTCACAAGCTGGAAGAGATCCAGGTTTGTTCATCTCAATCACCAGTCAAAACTGAGTATTCCACATATGTAGCCCCTGAGTGTCGGGTTGTCATGCTTGCAGCAACCTGGGACTTGTAATTGCCTGATGCTCATAAAAACTTCCACCAGTATAGCCCCCAAGGACCGGGTCATTATGTAAATAATGAGCAGGGACTTTGAAAATATGATCATGTAGACTTGAACAGCAACGTGTAGCCTCCAAGGGCCGGCTCAGTAAGATAATACTGAGCTGGGACTTTATATATACTTCATTAAAAATAACATCATATGATGTAACTCCCATCATGGGGCTTGAACCCACGTCCACAGGTTAAGAGCTTCGTGCTTTACCAACGGAGCAGTGGATCCCTCAATATAATGGAATAAGGTTTGTGTACCTTGAATTGTTGATAGGAGCAATTGGTAGCCCTCAAGGGCCGGTTCGTTACAATGTGATGAGTCGGGTCTTCAATAAGGTGAGCAAAAAATGACTTTGCATTAGCCCCCAAGTGTCATGGTGCATGCTTGCAGCGACATGAGACTTGCATATTTGATGTAATCTCAACTTGAATAATGTAGCCCCCAAGTGCCGGGTCGTAAGCCTGCAGCGACTTGGGACTATTCCTTCAATTGCATAATAAATCATATCCATTGCGCTAAAGCGACTTTGAAAACCTCAATCATAATACTGGTTATTGATAACCATAATAAAAATCCAGCCATATTAGCTATTAAAGATTTGAATAATATAATCCAATGATTTATAAGCGCATGATTCCAATGGCGCAATCCCAATATATACTGGCGACTAATCGTCCAAAGCCAGACCGGATTAATAAACACCGGTTTATGTTATACTGGCGACTTATAGTCGAAACCAGACCAGGTCAATAAGCACCGGATTATAACTGATCATGTACTGACAACTTGTAGTTGAAAGCCAAGCCGGATCAATAAACGCCGGTCTATTATAAAATATTATAAACCTCATCAAAAGAGTAAAAACTTGGCAAATAAAGCAAAAAAGAATATGCGAGGCTTTTCACGGGCTGCCAGGCCCCAAATCGAGGCTTTTCATGGGCTGCCAGGCCACTGAGTTAAACCATTTTACAAAGCCTTTTAAGATGGACCTCAATCTTTAACCAATCGTCGTTTTAACTTTGACAAGTTCAGGGTCTATGAGATTGACTTGTCGAAAGTTCGGTGGGTCATACCAGGTTTACCTGGACGGAGTGGCTTACTTAAAAAGGCAGGATAACCCGGTGTTTTAGGTGAATACACCTGGCTTCCAAGCCGTGGCTTGATAGCCTATTACAAGTGTAGATTCTTTTTTCATTGCGAAGCAAAGAATCCACAAGCAATATTTTGAGCTGTGCTCAGTGGGTGCCTATGTTTGAGTTGTGCTTTTGCAACACTCTCTTTGGCCCCTAAGTAATCTCCCTGGTGGCCTTGCGCCGATCAAGAGGTGTAGCTATGGTTCGGTTATGACCAAGCCCCCAAGTGATTTCTCTGGTGGCCTTGCGCCGATCAAGAAGTGTAGCTATGGTTCGAATACGACCAAGCCCCCAAGTGATATTGTGAGCTGTGCTCAAGGGGCACCTATGTTTGAGCTGCGCTTTTGCAACAGACTCTCTTTGGTCCCTTTAATTTTTCATGAGAACTCGAACTTGCGAGAGATTATTCTTTTGAACCGGAAATTCTTAAACCGGATATTGAGAGCTTCAAAGCTTTGTGGGAGATAGCTTTCCCTTGAGCCAGATTTTAAACCGGAATCCTTCTTTTTAAGCCAGAAATTTTCTGACGGCCTTTAAATTTGCACCAATATGGCGGTTTAGGGTCCTGCATTAGATAACTTTGCAAGCCGGAGTAATTGCTCTTTTAAAGAAAGCAATATGTAATATAAAAATATACTGGATGGAGTTCACCTGATATGTCAGGCCATAATTTATCCGCCATGGAGCTTAATAATTACTTCAGCGAAGCTGAGATCAATCTCGGGTGAGTCAGAGTAGTTTGGGCCGCAGGGGCGGCGTCTTGCGCACGTCCATTGAGCCACTTTGTATGAATGGGTGCGATCCTGATATGCCGATATGGATTGGTCTACAAGGGCAGCAACTTGGGTGCTTCTATCGAGTGGCACGACAAGGACAAATTTCCGCGATATAACGTCATTTAGAAATAAATAATCGCCCTGCATACAAAGAAGACACAGACCAAAGTAATTGTTTCTTTGACGAAAACAATATTGTGCTAATAAGATAGATGGATATCACCTGATTCTTTTTTACGACGGATCATCTGTGCGTAGATAAATTTTTAGTACTGTTACTGAATTCCCTTTGATCCATATATTTATCCAAAACATATTTGTGTTGATGCTGCCGATCTTCTTTTTCATTTGATCTCCATGTGGGTCGTAGCAGTACTAACTGATTTTGCTTCCATGCATGTGTATGGGAGTCAAACATATATCCGGTTTCACCCTCCTCTCCTTTTATCGTGATCTTCCTGTAGTAAACCGCCCGCTGCGCTTTCTTGGTCGTGGGCTGTTTCCCTCTTCTTCTTCTTCTTCTTCTTCTTCTTCTTCTTCTTCTTCTTCTTCTTCTTCTTCTTCTTCTTTTTAACAGCAGGTCGACGAGGCCCCAGGCGGGTCAACAACGAAGGCGACCAGCTCAATGCAGAGACAGTAGCCAGCTTAGCGTCAGAAGTGGCGGTTTATCAATAGCAACATGAGGCAACCAACGACTCGGCAAAACAGTGACGACGACTTGACCCGGAGGCGGTTTTGACGCGACTCCAACCAGCGGCCCACAAAGCAAGGCCGCAAGGGCGGCTCAATGACTCGAGCAGAAATGGCTGACAGAGGTAACTCCGGCGGGCGACGGCCTGACACGGCGATCAAGGCGGCTTGCAGGCGGAGAAAAACAGAGGCGGAACCGCGGCGGCTCAGTGGCGGCAGGGTGGCCCGTCCTCGGACGCGACGTGATAAAGCGGCGACTCGGCGGCGGTTTAGCACCTCAGGTAGCTCATGCTCCTGCTTGAAATAGGCGCGTACAACAGCGGTTCAACGCGGGACTCAGGGTCACGGGCGCGAGCTCACGCGAGGGCGGCTCGGAGGCCAGTGGCGGTTCACCATAACAGAGGCAACTCGGAGGCACGGCTCAGGGTGCAGCAGTGGCGGGTTACGATAGCAGCGGCTCATCGGACGGAGGAGAGGTCGAGCGGAGTTGCGCAGCGTGGAGTTGCATAAGGAAGAGGCGGCCAGCAGTGGCTCACCCACAGCGCTGACGGGGCGCGCGGCAGCGCAGTTCGGCATAGGCGTAGCAGCAGTCAGTGGCGCAACGATCCGACAGGAGGCATAGCAGTAGGAGCAAGGCTCGGTGGTCGGTTCGGGACTTGGCGCAACGAGGTAAAGGACCGCCGCGATGGGATTTCGCAGCGGCTCATGCAGGGGCGCGGTGAGCCGGTCGGAGTGAAGACGCGGTTAGGCGGCTCAGGCAGCACAGCGACTTGGAATTGAGGTGAAGCACGCGGGTGAATTAACCCGCAGAGGAAGCGGCGCAAACCGGCAGCATCGCGCAAGGGCCGGGCGGAATGAAGATGCGGTTTTGGCGCAACACATAGTGGCTGAGTGTGGAACGCCGGCTTGGAGCCAGTTTGACACATTGGCCACGGCGGAGGCATCACGAGGTTGGGCTCGAGGCCACGCTGGCAACTCGATGCTGCAGAGTTGGTAGAGACGAGCAGCGCTAAAGTGGTGGGGGGTCGAGCGCCGTAGAGGAGGAAGGCGGAGGTAGCCATCCCGGAGACGAGGCCGCAGTCATGGCCGCGGTGCGGCGATTCAGCAAAGACGGCGCAGAGGCGTTCTGCTGACTTCGTCGTGGCAGAAAAAACTTAACGACAAGCCGGGTCAGGACCATAAGAGCGAGTTCCACATGGGTTTGAAGACGATACAGCGGCGGCTCAAAAGACCGGCGCGCCCGCGGCAGGTCCCCGGCTAGTGGCAAAGGCAGCTTTGTAGGCAGCGATTCGCTCGCGGAAGAAAACGGTCTAGCGACTCCTCGGCGGCGGGCGGCTCGCAGTCCAACACTAGACAGAAGGCGGCATCGAAGTAAACCGGCGACGCAGTTGTTTGTGATCCGGTGGCTCAGGGCGCGAATGGCGATTCAAGGTGGGGCAGCACAGACGCGGCGAGGGCGGCTCAAGAGACGGGTACACAGGCGCAGTAAGTCGGCGGCAGGTCAGAGTCCACGGACGAGCGTCAGAGCGGAGCAAACCTGGCGGCGGCCGGGACACACAGACCCAGCTATCGTCGCAATTGAAGCAAGCCCAAGGTAGAAGTAGACCGCAGCAGCTGGAACAACGCACGGCCAGGCGGTGTAAACCGGTCGGAGCAGCTCACGATGTGAAGTTGCCGCCGCAAAATCTCGGTTCGTGGCGGTATCTGCTCCGGGTTGTAGATGGCTTGGCCACTCCACCCTTATATATATATATATATATATACTAATCCGAATAGCACTCGTGGATTGACATGGATTTCCTTGTATGTAAACAACCTGTGATTTGATTGGCAGGCCTCAATCTCCATGCTTGTTGATTTGTTTGGTACATGATCCCCTCGTGAACAGCAGCAACACTCGGACCCGACCGCTTGTTTTGTTTGACTCGTTGTGACTGACGACTTCTAGTCTTCTTTGGTAGAAACTCACATGTAGATTGAATCTTTTCTTGACATCAACACATATTGAATCAAAAAATCGTAGAACTCCTTCGTGGCTGTTTTGACAGTAGTACTTCTTGCCGCGGTTGTAGGTGGCTTAGTGATTTTCTTTGTTATGATGCGGAGATAGCCGCAAAAAACACGGCAACTTCGATGGATTATACAGCCGGTGGCGGCGGCTCAACAGCAAACCCTAACTTCCTTGATGATACTCTTTCCAATGTTGTTTCTTCTTCTGGTCAACTGCGAACTTCTAGATCCCTGAGAGAAATCCCTCCAAGAACTCAACACCATCGTGCGCGAGCCCCACGGTGGGCGCCAACTGTCATGGATTTGTCAGGCAGATGTCCTAGTGTGAGGACTTAGTCGTGAGGCCAACGCATCTATGTGGTAGCTTGAGAGGGGTTGAACAGAATCGAGAGACACAACACAAGACAAGTGTTTAGACAGCTTCGGGCCCCGGGAAACATCATCCGGTAACAACCCTACATGCTGTTTGAGGCTAGGTCTCATTATGATCGTAAGGGAGTCGCCGTAAACCGGCTCTCCCAGTTATGTCTAGCCCTAAGATTATTTCTTCTCCCCCCTCTTGGGGTGCCCTGCCCCTCCTTATATATGTTGAAGGGGCAGGTTACATGTAGAGTCCAACTCGGATTAAGACTTAAACTATTCTGACTTCTCTTCATGGGCTTCTTAACGTCTTGGGATTCATAATGTCTCGGGCTTCATAACTCCAGGCGACTCTATCTGCTGAGTTATGACTGTCAACCCCGGTTTATGATGGTCTGCCGGTTTATGATCTGACTTAACACCTACCGGGTTATCATCTGACTTAACACTTGCTGAGTTATCATCTGACTTAACACCTGCTGGGTTATCATCTGACTTAACACCTGCCGGGTTATCATCTGACTTAACACCTGCCGGGTTATCATCTGAGTTAACATCTGCCGGTTTACCAAGTCCCAGCCGGGTTATAACTCCGGCCGGGTCATACCGCGGGGTATATCCCCGACAATGTGCTTTGTGAAAGTCCAATTAAGCGTCTTGATCTATCTCTACATAAGCAGCTTCACCGAGGTTTTTCATTGAAAAACTCTTGTTCAAGTATCCTTTTATGCTATCCAGAAATTCTATATCATTTTCAATCAACAATATGTCATCCACATAAAATATTAGAAATGCTACAGAGCTCCCACTCACTTTCTTGTAAATACAAGCTTCTCCAAAAGTCTGTATAAAACCATATGCTTTGATCACACTATCAAAACGTTTATTCCAACTCCGAGATGCTTGCACCAGTCCATAAATGGATCGCTGGAGCTTGCACACTTTGTTAGCATCCTTTGGTTCGATAAAACCTTCAGGTTGCATCATATACAACTCTTTGTCCAGAAATCCATTCAGGAATGCATTCTTTACATCCATTTACCAAATTTCATAATCATAAGATGCAGCAATTGCTAACATTATTCGGACCGACTTAAGCATCGCTACGGGTGAGAAGGTCTCATCGTAGTCAACTCCTTGAACTTGTCGAAAACCTTTTGCAACAAGTTGAGCTTTGTAGACAGTAACATTACCGTCAGCGTCAATCTTCTTCTTGAAGATCCATTTATTCTCGATGGCTTGCCGATCATCGGGCAAGTCAACCAAAGTCCACACTTTGTTCTCATACATGGATACCATCTCAGATTTCATGGCCTCAAGCCATTTCCCAGAATCTGGGCTCATCATCGCTTCCTCATAGTTCGTAGGTTCGTCATGGTCAAGTAACATGACCTTCAGAACATGATTACCGTACCACTCTGGTGCGGATCTTACTCTGGTTGAAGTTCGGCAGTAACTTGATCTGAAGTTACATGATCATCATCATTAGCTTCCTCACTAATTGGTGTAGGAGTCACACGAACAGATTTCTGTGATGAAATACTTTCCAATAAGGGAGCAGGTACAGTTACCTCATCAAGTTCTACTTTCCTCCCACTCACTTCTTTCGAGAGAAACTCCTTCTCTAGAAAGGATCCATTCTTAGCAACGAATGTCTTGCCTTCGGATCTGTGATAGAAGCTGTACCCAACAGTCTCCTTTGGGTATCCTATGAAGACATATTTCTTCGATTTGGGTTTGAGCTTATCAGGTTGAAGCTTCTTCACATAAGCATCGCAACCCCAAACTTTAAGAAACGACAACTTTGGTTTCTTGCCAAACCATAGTTCATAAGGCGTCGTCTCAACGGATTTCGATGGTGCCCTATTTAGAGTGAATGCAGCCGTCTCTAAAGCATAACCCCAAAACGATAGCGGTAAATCAGTAAGAGACATCATAGATCGCACCATATCTAGTAAACTACGATTACAACGTTCGGACACACCATTACACTGTGGTGTTCCGGGTGGCGTGAGTTGCGAAACTATTCCGCATTGTTTCAAATGAAGACCAAACTCGTAACTCAAATATTCTCCTCCACGATCAGATCGTAGAAACTTTATTTTCTTGTTACGATGATTTTCCACTTCACTCTGAAATTCTTTGAACTTCTCAAATGTTCAGACTTATGTTTCATCAAGTAGATATACCCATATCTGCTTAAATCATCTGTGAATGTGAGAAAATAACGATACCCGCCGCGAGCACTACAAAAAAATACACTTCCGTGATGATACGTGTTTGTCACAGTAGGTCGCGTTTTTTGTCATGCATGTACATCCATGACGATTTTATGACAGAATCAAGATAGTCATACATGTTGTAAGGGCATTTGTATCCCTTAGATGTTTTGGTGATTGATGACAATGCTTTTGCGGACTAATCGTGTGCATTGAGTTTTTCAGAGATTCATCCTTTGGCACGAGACGATTCCCTCCCCTCGGAGTTTGAAGCAAAGATGGTGTAGTACTTTCGAATTAGTGTGGTGGACTAGTTTCGTAGGGATCACCGTACTATCAAGAGGAGGTCCGCTTTGGAAAGGCTAGGGTGGAATCATCACGTACACTTCCTTTGCACACCCTCCGAGCCTTTCCGCTTCGTTGATGAGCTCGTTCCCCTCTCTCAGTGTGCCCTCTCTGGTCCCAGCGGTAGTACCGCGGGCCGGAGCGGTAGTACCGCTTGGGTGCTACAAGCGGCAGTACCGCTCCACAACGGTAGTACCGCTGTAGCCCCCAGCTGTAGTACCGCTGCGGCTTCGTGCTAGTACCTCCTCGATTCGAGGGGTCTTTTTCCGTGTCGGGTTTTACGGTACTAGCCGTGGCAGTGGGGGGGGGTAGTACCGCTCGTGTGCGGTAGTACCGCCCTGACCACCGCGGTAGTACCGCTCTGGGCCCAGCGGCAGCACCGTGAGGGAGAGCGGTAGTACCGCTGGCCAAGCGGTAGTACCGCTCTCTACGGGGCTGAAGTGGGGGGTAACGGTTGGATTGCTTCCCCCACTATAAAAGGGGGTCTTCTTCCCCAAAGTTGACCTACCTCTTCCCCCAAAAGCTCCATTGTTACTCCAAGCTCCATTTTCGCCCGATCTCTCTCCCTAGCCAATCAAACTTGTTGATTTGCTCGAGATTGGTTGAGAAGGCCCTGATCTACACTTCCACCAAGAAATATTTGATTTCCCCCGCTTATCCCTAGCGGATCTTGTTACTCTTGGGTGTTTGAGCACCCTAGACGGTTGAGGTCACCGCGGAGCCATAGTCCATTGTGGTGAAGCTTTGTGGTGTTGTTGGGAGCCTCCAATTAAGTTGTGGAGATTGCCCCAACCTTGTTTGTAAAGGTTCGGTCGCCGCCTTCAAGGGCACCAATAGTGGAATCACGGCATCTCGCATTGTGTGAGGGCGTGAGGAGAATACGGTGGCCCTAGTGGCTTCTTGGGGAGCATTGTGCCTCCACACTACTCTAACGGAGACGTACTTCCCCTCAAAAGGAAGGAACTTCGGTAACACATCCTTGTCTCCATCGGCTCCACTCTTGGTTATATCTTACCTTTACTTGTGCACGCTTATATTGTGTTGTATCCCTTTCTTGCTTGTGCGCTTGTTGTTGTTGCATCGTATAGGTTGCTCACCTAGTTGCATATCTAGACAACCTACTTTGATGCAAAGTTTAAATTGGTAAAGAAAAGCTAAAAATTGTTAGTTGTCTATTCACCCCCCCTCTAGTCAACTATATCGATCCTTTCAATTGGTATCAGAGCTTCGTCTCTTTATTAAGGACTTTACCGTCCAAAGAGTATGGTTGACGTCGTAGACGGTGTGGAGGAGCACTCCGGTGTGAATCCAGTCTCGTCTACGGGAGATGGGGAACCGCGGTCTCTCGTGAGGAATTCAATGTGGCGTTGGACACATTGAAAACCTCCATGACGACCGAGGTCGAAAGCATGTTTAATTAATTCTTAGAAGGGCTTAAACTTTCCACCGCACCGTTGAAAGTGGGTGATCCCGCTAACAAGGTGACGGATGCTACCTCCGACAAGCGGGAAGCTACTAGCGAGAAAGCTCCTTCTTCTAGTGGTAAAAATGGGACCGGCATCTTTGCCCATGTGGAACCTCCACCTGTCTATGGTGGACCGCTCGCTTCCACTCATTTGAATCATGCCGGCCCGGCCCCTAAGATTGAGAAGAATGTAGATTTTGATTCTTGGGTCTATCGTTTTAAGCGTCATTTAAATCATGTGAACACTAACCTTTGGAGAATCATGGAAGAAGGTTTTTATCTGCATGACCGAAGTAACTTCACTCCTAGAGAAGTTGTGGATCATCAATTCAATGAGAATGCTCTCTTCATCATCCAAGAAGCAATCCCACCCGAAGATCTTCCTCATCTCCGGCCTTACACCATGGCCAAAGATGCTTGGCTCCAAGTTGTTTCCCTCTATCGGGGAAGCGCAAGCATTCAACGCTCCAACTATGAAGTGGTGCAAGATGAAGCCGACGAGTTTGCAATGAAAGAAGATGAAGAACCTCGTGAGCTTTTTCGGAGAGTAACCAAACTCGCGGTCTCTCTCCGATCATGGAAGTAAGGACACGGATGACAATTGGATCAAGCGCAAATTCCTCAAGGCAATGATGCCCTACCACAAAGCCATGTCCTCCGTAATTCATCAAAGGCCGGACTTCCACACCTTGTCATCAAGTGAAGTGTTGGATGAGTTTGTTGCTATGAGCATCTTGGACAAGACCGCCGACAATGCGGTTCTTCGCTCTCAAAGAGTAAAGAAGCCCAACCTTGCTCTAAAGGCCAAGGTTAGTATGGAGGAAGAGGATGAAGAGGAAGAAGAGGAGGGCAACCTCGAAGATACGAAGTATGCCTATCATGAACACATGGCTCTTGCTTCAAGGCAATTTTGGAGCAAGAAGAACACAAGGCCAAACTTCAACAAGAACAATTCAAGTGGCGCAAAGGGCAAGCAACGAGTGAGGACTTGCTTCAATTGTGGCAATGTGAGCCACTTTGTTGCGGAGTGCCCTTATGAGAAGAGGGAGGACAATGGTGGCAAGCTCATTAGAAAGGACAAGGCCAAGTCGTTCCCCAACAAGAGCAACTTCACCAAGAAGACTCCTCCCAAGGCATTGGTGGTACAAGAAGAGTACAATGAGGATGATGACGATGATGAAGATGGTGAGTCGGTTGCCATGTCCTCCGTTGCCATTGCGAAGACTCCACGGATGTCTCTCTTCGACTCACCCAATGAGAACATCACCGCCAAGTGCCTCATGGCTAAAGCCACCAACAAGGTAACCCCCAACATCAAAACTACCATCATTAATCATCCTTCTTCGACGGATAGCATTGATGAACATGAGGGGACAAATGTGGAGGAAAATTAGTTTGAGGCCTTTGTGGGTAAACTCAAGGGTAAATCCAAGAAGCACTTCGTTGCTCTCTTGGAACAACTTGGTGAAGCCAATGACATGATCGAGGCCCACGAAGATACCATCTCTAAGATGGAGGGGCATAGTCGTGACTATGCCTATGAGATTTCGGATCTTTCCAATGCTCTTGACGAAGAGCGTGGTCTTCGTTTGGCTCTTGAGGAGTCATACAACAATGATCATGCTAATTTAAAGAAAGATCTTGATCATGCTCTTGTTGTGTCTCGTGTGCTAAACTCCGAGAAGGCAAAACTTGGGGTTGATCTTGCTAGACTTAAAGAGGAGTTTGACATTCTCGACAAGGCTCACAAAGTCTTGAAGGGCGTTCATGCTAGCCTCAAGGAGTCTCATGATCAACTCCAAGTAAAGCTAACTAAGGAGAAAGCCACCTTTCCTCATATGGTGTTAATTGATAATGCAAATGCTACTAACCCTTGTTGTGAGCATGTGCATCTTGTTGAGGAGAATGCTAAGTTGAAGGAGCAACTTGAGAAAGGCCTTGTGTCATGCATACAAGGTGAGAAGAACCTCAACGACCTTTTGAGAAACCAAAAGGAAGTTGTGGCCAAGGAGGGGATTGGGTTCGCACCCAAGCCCAAGAACAAGAAGAAGAATGACAAGACCAAACAACCTCCTCCTCTCAAGCAAACTTTTGTGAAGGAGGGAGAGGGTGCTTCCAAGGAGAAGAAGAACAATGCGAAGGGTGATGGTGTCAAGAAGGGCAATACCACCCCATCCAACAAAGCCGGCGACTTTAATCCTTCTTATGTGTTATGTCGTGCTAGTGATGGGCATGTTTATGCCAAATTTGTTGGTTCTCCTCATGAGTACATTGAATGGTCTATTTGGGTTCCTAAGACCCTTGTTACTAACATCAAAGTACCCATTACAAAATGGGTACCTAAAAACAAGCATTGATCTCTTGTAGGTGTTTGCTTCCGGTGGGGGATCATGGTTGCTCGATAGTGGAGCTACAAATCATATGACCGGAAGCAAGGACTTGGTGGTGGACGTGCACAAGATTCCATCTATGCCCACCAATGTCGAGTGGGGTGATGCCTCGTCCTCTAAGGTATTGGGACTCGGCAAAGTAGTCATTTCTCATGATCTCACGATCGAGAAAGTCATGCTTGTTGAGTCCCTTGCATACAATTTACTTTCCGTTCATCAACTTGCTATCATGGGCTTTGCCACCTTCTTTGATATTGATACCGTGGCCCTCTTGTGGAGCAAGACTCTTAAAGTAGCCTTTGTTGGGCATGTCGAGAACGGTCTCTATGTGATTAACTTTTCGGAGTGACCCACTAAGACCGCGACATGCCTAATGGCTAAAGTTGACGTGGGATGGCTTTGGCATCGCCGTTTAGCCCATGTCAATATGAGATCTTTGCAAAGTCTTCTCAAGGGGTACCATGTCCGTGGACTAACGAACGTTAGTTTTGCTAAAGATCGTGCTTGCAGTGCTTGTATCGAAGGAAAGCTTCATGAGAAGGCTCACCCTCCCACGACTCTCATTTACTCGAAGAGGCCTTTGGAGCTCCTTCATTTGGATCTCTTTGGGACTCCATCCTTTGATAGTCTTGGGGGTAGAAAGTATTGCTTGGTAATTGTGGATGACTATTCAAGATACACTTGGGTGTATTTCTTCAAGAGGAAGAGTGAGACCCAACAAACCGTCATTGACTTTGCAAATGAAGCCCAACGTCAACACAATGCAAAGATCTTGACAATAAGAAGTGACAACGGCACCGAGTTCAAGAACTACACCTTGGATGAGTTTCTTAGTGATGAGGGGATCAAGCATCAATATTCCGCACCTTACACCCCTCAACAAAACGGTGTTGCGGAGAGGAAGAACCGGACGTTGATGGATGCCGCAAGGACCATGATGGCGGAGTTCAAGTCTCCATACAACTTTTGGGCCGAATCCATCAACACCGCGTGTCATGCATCCAATCGGCTCTACCTCCGCAAGGGCTTGAACAAGACTCCATATGAGATACTCACCGGTAACAAGCCCAACCTCAAGTACTTTCGGGTGTTCGGGTGTAAGTGTTTCATTCTCAAGAAAGGTGTTCGATTGTCTAAATTTGAGGCTAGAGCATATGAGGGCATATTTGTTGGTTATGCTACAAACTCTCATGCTTACCATGTCCTCAATAAATCCACGGGACTTATTGAGGGGACGTGTAACGTGGAGTTTGATGAGAATAACGGCTCCCAAGTGGAGCAAAGTGGCACTTGTGATGTAGGTGATGAAATTCCTCCTCAAGCCATAAGAAGAATGGGTGTTGGTTTTATCCTACCCATTGAGGAACCCCTTGTGGCCGAAGGAGAAGGACAATGCTCCACTCAAGTGGAGCCATCACCAACCCAAGGCCCACACGCTTCTGAAGAACAAAGTGAAGGCCCTCAACCTCATGAACAAGACCAAGGGCAAAATCATGATCAAGACGGTGGAGACACACCAAGTGATGCCCAAGGTCAAGTTCTCTCCTCCGAGCAAGTTCAAGATCAAGAACAAGCTCAAGACGGCGCTCAAGATGATCAAGTGACCGCTCCTCAACTCACCTCCGAGGAGGAATTGGAGCGCCGTGCCACCAAGATTGCTTCCAAGCTCTCCACCAAGGGTCATCTCATGAAGAATGTACTTGGAAGCATTCAAAAGGGGGTAAGCACTCGTAGACAATTGGCAAACTATTGTGAACATCACGCGTTTGTCTCTTGTGTGGAACCTCAAAAGGTATATGAAGCTCTCGAAGATCCAGATTGGCTCAATGCCATGCATGAAGAACTCAACAACTTCGAGTACAACAAGGTGTGGAGATTAGTGCCAAGGCCAACGGGGAACCACAATGTCATTGGAACGAAGTGGATATTCAAGAACAAGCAAGATGCTCATGGGACCGTCATCCGCAACAAGGCACGATTGGTGGCACAAGGCTACTCCCAAGTCGAGGGTATCGACTACGGTGAAACCTTTGCTCCCGTTGCTCGCCTTGAATCTATTTGTTTGTTGATTGCTTATGCTTCTCATCACAACTTTAAGTTGCAACAAATGGATGTGAAGAGTGCTTTTCTTAATGGACCTATTAATGAGTTGGTGTATGTCAAGCAACCCCCCGGGTTCGAGGATCCCTACTTTCCTGATCATGTGTATCAACTCGATAAGCCACTCTATGGCCTTAAACAAGCCCCACGTGCGTGGTATGACCACCTTACCGAGTTGTTACAAGATCGTGGGTTTGAAGTTGGGCTAATCGACCCCACTCTTTTTACTAAGAAGGTCAAAGGGGAGTTGTTTGTGTGCCAACTATATGTTGATGACATTATCTTTGGTTCCCCTAACAAAGCTTTCAATGAGGAATTTTCCGCACTCATGACCTCAAAGTTCAAGATGTCTTCCATGGGAGAGTTGAAGTTCTTTCTCGGTTTCGAAGTAAAGCAAAGAAGAGAAGGAACCTTCATCAACCAAGCCAAATACACTCAAGACATGCTCAAGAGATTCAAGCTAAGTGATGTCAAGCCGGCGTCCACTCCAATGCCCACCAAGTGCCAACTTGACATCGATCCCAATGGTAAAGCGGTGGATCAAAAGGTATATCGCTCCATGATTGGTTCATTACTTTACCTTTGTGCATCTAGACCGGATATCATGTTGAGTGTGGGAATTTGTGCACGTTTTCAAGCCGCACCTAAGGAAAGCCACTTTGTGGCGGTCAAGCGAATCTTTCGATATTTGGCTCATACCCCAAACTTTGGCTTATGGTACCCAAGAGGATCAAACTTCAAGCTTGTAGGGTATTCGGACTCCGATTGGGCGGGAGACAAAGTGGATAGGAAGTCCACTTCCGGAGGGTGCCAATTTCTTGGTTGCTCTTTGGTAAGTTGGTCTTCTAAAAAGCAAAGTTGTGTGTCTCTCTTCTCCACCGAAGCGGAGTATGTGGCGGCCGGGAGTTGTTGTGCACAACTCTTATGGATGAGGCAAACTTTAAAGGATTACGGTGTCATTTGTGACAAAGTGCCTCTTTGGTGTGACAATGAAAGTGCCATCAAGATTTCTCTCAACCCGGTGCAACAGTTCAAGACGAAGCATATTGAGATTCGGTATCACTTCATCCGGGATCATATTAGGCGAGGGGAGATCGAGCTCAACTATGTCAACACTCATGATAACCTTGCAGATATTTTCACGAAGCCATTGGATGAAGCAAGATTTCACGAGTTAAGGAATGAGCTAAATATCATTGATTCGAGCAATGTGGTTTGAACCTTTGCACACCCCTCACATTCATCATGCATTCTTGTCTAGGTGTAGGCATGGACATAGGGGGGTGTTGTTCTCTAAATGAACTCTTCTTCCCCCCATAATGCATAAACTAATCTCACTCTTCCACATTAGCCATTTTTTATGGTACTTGTGCTTCAAAGACGAGTTTTGGTCATGGGCCCAAGGATAATTCTTCGCGGTGCCATACCAATTGACTCAAACATAGGTGGCCTCGGCCACCGCCCCTTTCTTGAAGGGGTGTGTCTTCTGACCTCTTGCTAGTGTTCTTTAGGTGTCTCTTGTTTTTCTCTTCTTGCCGTCATTTTCTTTTCTTTTCTTTTGTGCCATGCTTATTGAGTCTAGTTTTGAGTTGCGCTGGGCGGTACTACCGCTGTTGCTACGCGGTACTACCGCTTATGTGCATAAGCGGTACTACCGCCCTCAGCCGCGGTACTACCGCACAAAGCGGTACTACCGCCCATCACCGCGGTACTACCGCTGAGGGGCGGGACCAGGGGTTAAGTCATGGGCAGGGGTGGTTTCCTCCCCCCATACCCATTTGCTTCGTCCCCTCGTTCCTCTTCGTCTCTCCAGTGCCATCTCACCGCGGGAGGGCTCCGGCGGCCCTCCGTCTCCGGACAGTTTCTCTCCTTTTCCCTCGGTGGAGTCGATCCCCACCTCGTCCTCTTGCCATGGATGCCGGTATTGCCCCCGTTCCTCTTCTCTTCTTGTCTAGTTTTCAGATCTCGTGTTTTAGGGGCAATAGTGGTTTCATCTCTAGATTTTTGGCCAAATCTAGGCTTGAGTAGGTTGGAGAAGGCAACTAGACTCTTTGGATTGGTGTTTGGTAGGTTTATTTTTGAATTTGGCATCCCCGGTAGTGCCGGATCTGTCAACGGCAGTAGGGATCCTCCGTGCCCCGTCTCGGGCGGTACTACCGCCCCTCCTACGTGGTACTACCGCGCGAGCGGCACTACCGCCCATATGGCGCGGTACTACCGCCGGATGCCCAGTTCCATCATTCCCTACCGCATGTTGATCCATGTTTGTTGTGTTTATTTGGTTTTGATCGTTCCTTCTGGTTATTTAGTGTGTCCGTGTGTTTGGTTCCAGGTGATGAACATCCTGAGCTGCAAGTCCGCCGTGTCAACCCCGGGCGTTCAACGTCAAAGCGGTACCGCTCATCTGAGTCTGCGGGTGGTTCTTCCAGTGCTCCACCGCCGCTAGTGGGTGCTTCCTCAAGTGCTAATCCTCATCTCAAGAAGAAGACTGCCAATAGGCCGAAGTCAACTGGCAAGAAGGTGACTGAGATGACTGCCAAGGAATTCTGGGACAAGCGTCACCGCAACCCATATGAGGAAGCCCAAGAATCCAACCTTGTCAATCGCCCGTTCTAGAACCGGTTTCAGTATGCCACCTACTTTGACGTGATAAAGGCTAAGAAGAACCTCTTTGTCAATGTTCATTCCATCAACATGGATGCTATGGAGAAGGACCCGGAGTACTTTGGTGATGCCCTTCAGATGTGCTCTTAGTTGAACATTCTCAGGATCATGCAGTTCAACAAGGACTTTGATGCAGATTTGGTGGCTCGGTTCTATGCCACTATCCACCTAGGAACTGATGTAGACAGGACTCTGACTTGGATGACTAATGGGAAGTTGCTAGCTGTCAAGTGGAAGACCTTCATGGAGTTGCTTGAGGTGGAAGATCAAGGGCTCGAGACTCCAGTCGGGTTCCGTCCTCACCACAATGTTACCTCCACTCAGAAGCAAGCCCTCTGGCCCTACTGTACTCTGAAGGTCAACCCTGAGACCAAGAAGGAAACCTATGAGCTGTCTGCCTTTCTGGACATCCTTCACCGTATCTTCCGCGAGACTCTCTTCCCTCGTATCGGGAATCTGGACATGGTTCACTCCTATCTCGTGGACATGCTTCTCTTCTGCCAGCGTGAGAAGGAAGCAAACACTGGCGAGTCCCTGGACATCTCTCATGTTATGTGGTCTGAACTTCTATCTGCTGTTTCTGAGTGCAAGTGCCCGATTTATGCTCCGTTTATCATGTTGCTCATTGAGAAGGCCTGGAGAAGTACCTATCCCGAGGAATTGCTAGAAACTGGAGAGTTGGTTTCTCATGAGATCAAGCGTTTGAGGAAGAAGGACAATTGGGGCACCTCCGTTCCTAAATCTGGGGTTCCTTCTTCTGCTGCTACCATGGAGACCGAGGGCGAGGCTGATACTGGTGTTGACCATGACTATGTGCCTTTTGAGGCAGAGCCCTCTTGGGCAAAGAAGCTCAAGCTCAAGATGAAGAAGCTCTTCTGCATGGAGTCTCATGGTCAGTACATGACACATGTGGCTAAGAAGAATGCCAGGGGACGCCACAAGGAGCTTATGCGTCAGTTAGGTGCGACAGTCACTAGCGGCTCTGAGGGTCACATCACTGAGGAGGAGGAGTGGATCCAGCAGCACTGTCCGTGGACCGATTCAGATGCCGAGCAGTTTCCGACCAAGGACGGCGGTGCAGATGATCACGCGGAGTACTGATGTTTGAGATCCTCAGCATGCTCTCACCTGGAGCCGTAGGAGCGCTCTTTGCCCCTTTTGGTGTCTCGATGCTAAAGGGGGAGAGAGTTTAGGGATTTGCGTCCTTGTGTTGCGAGTGTGTCTGTGTGCTTTCGTTGTGTTTGCTTCCATTTGCTTTGTTTGGTTTTGTGTTCCGTGAGACCTAAGTTCCAGACATATGGTGTGAGACATATGCTACCTTATCCTTATCATATCTTTATCTATGTCTCTTGTCATTTAGTATCTCATGAGTAGCATGCTTACTATGTCATATTTCCTGCTCTCATGTATCACGCTTAGGTTGTTGGTCTCTAAAATACAGGGGGAGTGTTGATCCTAGTATGTGTGCCGTGCAGTCCAAAGCACTTATCTTGAAGGCACACATCTAGGGGGAGCCCATCTATATTTTAGAGATTTGGGGTCTGCTTATGTCCTTTGTCTGTTCCCGTTTGTGCAAATCCCGTATTGTCATCAATCCACCAAAAAGGGGGAGATTGTAAGGGCATTTGTATCCCTTAGATGTTTTGGTGATTGATGACAATGCTTTTGCGGACTAATCGTGTGCATTGAGTTTTTCAGAGGTTCATCCTTTGGCACGAGACGATTCCCTCCCCTCGGAGTTTGAAGCGAAGACGATGTAGTACTTTCGAATTAGTTTGGTGGACTAGTTTCGTAGGGATCACCGTACTATCAAGAGGAGGTCCGCTTTGGAAAGGCTAGGGTGGAATCATCATGTACACTTCCTTTGCACACCCTCCAAGCCTTTCCGCTTCGTTGATGAGCTCGTTCCCCTCTCTCAGTGTGCCCTCTCTGGTCCCAGCGGTAGTACTGCGGGCCGGAGCGGTAGTACCGCTTGGGTGCTACAAGCGGCAGTACCGCTCCACAACGGTAGTACCGCTGTAGCCCCCAGCTGCAGTACCATTGCGGCTTCGTGCTAGTACCGCCTCAATTCAAGGGGTCTTTTTCCGTGTCGGGTTTTACGGTACTAGCCGCGGCAGTGGAGGGGTAGTACCACTCGTGTGCGGTAGTACCGCCCTGACCACCGCGGTAGTACCGCTCTGGGCCCAGCGGCAGTACCGCGAGGGGGAGCGGTAGTACCGCTGGCCAAGCGCTAGTACCGCTCTCTGCAGGGCTGAAGTGGGGGGTAATGGTTGGATTGCTTCCCCCACTATAAAAGGGGGTCTTCTTCCCCAAAGTTGACCTACCTCTTCCCCCAAAAGCTCCATTGTTGCTCCAAGCTCCATTTTCGCCCGATCTCTCTCCCTAGCCAATCAAACTTGTTGATTTGCTCGGGATTGGTTGAGAAGGCCCCGATCTACACTTCCACCAAGAGATACTTGATTTCCCCCACTTATCCCTAGCGGATCTTGTTACTCTTGGGTGTTTGAGCACCCTAGACGGTTGAGGTCACCGCGGAGCCATAGTCCATTGTGGTGAAGCTTTGTGGTGTTGTTGGGAGCCTCCAATTAAGTTGTGGAGATTGCCCCAACCTTGTTTGTAAAGGTTCAGTCGCCGCCTTCAAGGGCACCAATAGTGGAATCACGGCATCTCGCATTGTGTGAGGGCGTGAGGAGAATACGGTGGCCCTAGTGGCTTCTTGGGGAGCATTGTGCCTCCACACGGCTCTAACGGAGACGTACTTCCCCTCAAAAGGAAGGAACTTCGGTAACACATCCTTGTCTCCACCGGCTCCACTCTTGGTTATCTCTTACCTTTACTTGTGCACGCTTATATTGTGTTGTATCCCTTTCTTGCTTGTGCGCTTGTTGTTGTTGCATCATATAGGTTGCTCACCTAGTTGCATATCTAGACAACCTACTTTGATGCAAAGTTTAAATTGGTAAAGAAAAGCTATTGTTAGTTGTCTATTCACCCCCCTCTAGTAAACTATATCGATCCTTTCACCTGTGCTGTCGTAGAAGTGTTCCATGACATTACCGAAATTATCATCACGGAAGTGTCCACTTCCATGATGATAAATTGCGCGTCACATAAGTGCTTTCGTCAAGGGTGACCGACACGTGGCATCCACCGTAACGGAACGGCGTTAAGCTATTGGGTCGGGTTTTGGATCTGATAACCCGTTAACAGCCCCGACCAATGGGGATTTTCCACGTGTAAAATCATCATTGGCTGAAGGAAACACGTGACGGCTCACTGTTGGGACAGATGTCATCTGCTCATTGGACCGAAGGCGCCTATGATACGGCGACACGTGGCACGGCCCAACAGAGGCCCATTCCTGTAAAAAGGTCGGCTCGTTTGACTTAGTCAAAAGGTGGCGGGCCGGCCCATGGAAAGCCTGTTAACAGCCTGTTCGCATATAGCCCATTTACAGCCCGCTAACCCAGCGCCCGTTACGCCCTATCCGAATTAGGCCCAGTAGCGTCATCTGGGTCGTCCAATATGATTCCAGCCCGTTTTAACTTCCGGCCCATGTGTGGCCCATGACTTCTTTCGGCCCATATGAGGACCTTTGTAACTCTTGGCCCATTAACGGCCCGTGGTGAAACTGGCCCGTAATGAACAGTGTATCACTTTATACCCATTAACGGCCCGTTATTCCATTGGGCCGTTTCCAGCCCAAGTTATCTTCCGACCTTCTCAGGGCCCATTGATTCTTGGGCTCATTTGCAGCATTCGGTTACATACGACCCGTTACTATCATTTTCTGCTTGTGGGCCAAATTCAGCCCGTCGTTACAGTCGGCTCGTTTGCGGACCATTAATACGTTGGGCCGTTTTCATGTCAAAAAAACCCGTTGGGCTGTTTTCATAGAGTTATCAAATACGACCTATTAACGGCTCGTTATGGTCCACGAATTGTACGGCCCATGATTGGCGAAATGATGATACGCCCCGTAGAAGGCCCATGGATCCTACGGCCCGTATGAGGCCCATGGATAGCACGGCCAGTATGAGGCC
This sequence comes from Triticum aestivum, assembly GCF_018294505.1. Taxonomy (NCBI): domain Eukaryota; kingdom Viridiplantae; phylum Streptophyta; class Magnoliopsida; order Poales; family Poaceae; genus Triticum; species Triticum aestivum. The sequence goes on along the minus strand of NC_057799.1, from coordinate 471,797,154 downwards.
CATGGATAGTACGGCCCGTAGAAGGCCCGTACGGACCGTAGAAGGCCCATGGACCCTAAGGCCCGTATAGAAGGCCGATGGATCCTATGGCCCGTATAGAAGGCCAATGGATCCTACGGCCGGACGAAGGCCCATGGATCATACAGCCTGCAGGAGGCCCATGGTTACAACAGTCCGTGTGTTGCCATGATTATTTTGGCCTGGTTACCAAAAATAGGCTATTGTGGCCACTAGAAAAACACAAAAAAAGAATTGCAATGACTAGAAGCAAACAACTAAACAAGACAATAAGGAAATAAATAAGCAAGCAATTAACGCTAGCCTATTACCGCTATTACACATATTACATCCACTGGGCATCAAAGTTCGCCGCCAATGCAACTATAGGGAACAAAGAAGCACATTACATACACCGGCCGTCAAAATTGGCCACCAATGCAAATAAACGCGATAGCAAAACAAGAGCATAACTAAAACAACTTCAGAAGAGCTCAAGAAACATTATCCTGGGTAGCCACCATGCTGGCAATAAGCTCAGCAAGCTGATTAGCTTTGTCCTGTTTGGCGCTAAAATCCTCCAACGCTTGCTATTGCACTAGAAAGTATTCATCTGAATGCTCTAGGGACTTCCGCAGTCCTTCCGCTTCTTGTCGTAGCACAACTGATCGATGTCTTTCAGCTTGTAGTTGAGATTCAAGAAACCAAACTGATTCAGACAGTGAGTTTGAATAGCTTGTGCAAGCGGTAGTGGCCAGTAACTCGAACACTAAACCAAGATAGGACTTTGGGGTTGTCTCGCTGTCTTCAAGATAGTCTTCCTTAGCTGTTTTATCAGCTTTGTTGGAGACCAACAAGGATGTGTCACTATCCTGAACCTTATCTGCATTACTTCATTTACCATTGCTTAATAAGGCACTCTTCCCCAATATTCTGTCAGCATTCTAAAAGAAGAAACAAGCAGACACATAACAAGTTTAGCATGTACTAGTATATGAAACTCATTTCGGTGAACCAGTTCATTAGTAAGGTGGACAGGATTAAACTACCAAGTCTTCTATTGCCAAGTACTAGTACATAATAAAAGCATCAAACAAACATATATCTATGTCCTATGGTCACTGCATTGTCTTGCCAAATCAAAATAGAGACACGGTTCAAATCACATCAGTTCAAGACAAAGCAGCAGTGAAAGAATACAAAGCATAGGAAACTACACGGCACAACAAGATTTCAGATGGGTACCATGGGTCTACATGTACAACAACACTATTGGCTCTATTGTGATGCTAGTAATGTGCATGATATGAAAGTCAACTGTATACACAATTGAAATTGAAATCAACAGAGCTATTGATAAGAGCAAACCTGTTAAAGAAACATGCGTGCACATACTTGCTGTGCCATTGGAGTTTCGATTGGATCCTTCAATTTAAAAATAAGTTTGTATGAGTAAATACAGTGATACAAGAGCAAAGCAATCATAGTTAAAAAAGGCGCGCCTAGGCCCTAGGTGTTGGCAAAATGCATTGTGCATAACTACACTTAATCTGTGCATAACTGCGCATAAGCATGCGCTTTGGTCAGTAAAGCACAAGGCGGTGGCAAAACGCACAATTAACGCCTAGCGCTTTTTTGAACTATGATAGCAATGGAATCTTAAATTAGAACAGTTGTTCTTCAGGTTTAGGCACTTGTTCTACACGAACAAAGTACAGTAAGACGCAAGAATATAATACTTAAAAATTGAAAATGAGCTCATAGACCTTACCACATTCTTGGTTCGGGACCAGTACAGAACAAGGCGTTCCCAATCATCGTCCAGTAAGTGTGTCTCAGGAGAACGTAAGGGAATTTGATGAGTTTCTTTGCCGGTGAAGTACGTTAGGTAATTCTGATACTGCCACCAAGAATTCTTGAAGATAGTAGAGCTATTAGCATAGGTTACCTCATCCTGAGTTTCCAAATCGGTCCTTCTCTATAGAGAAAAATGGGAAATTTTGTTGTATTATAACCATCATGGAGGTAGGATGTATGGGACGAAGCAAAGTAATTGCCATGAATAACATTACTTACACATAACTCCTGGACAAACACCTGCAACCGGCATTTTCCTTCATCTTCAGTATAATATTTCCAAGATGGGAAGATACACACATACGATTTAACAACATCAAATGCGATAGATGCTAAAATACGACTAGCTGGTTGTGCTTCCTCCACAGGAATAGGCATACTAACTGGTGGAGTTGGTGTTCGCTGTGATAGTACTGGCCCTTTGGGCACTAGAGCTGCCTTACTAACTGCTCTTGTTTGGGAGCTCTGTGGTGGAGATGGTGCCGTGCCAACTGGAACTGGGTTACTATCGGCTGGGGTTGGGGTTAGATTGGGTGAAGCTAGTTCTCTGTCCATCGCAGTAGGGGTACAATCTGCGAGAGTTTGGGTTATCTGTGGTAGGGCTGGTTCTTGTGCATGTACAACCGGGGTGCTATCTCCACCAAGAGGTAGCACTATTTTATTTTAAGACCGTGTTTTTAGCCCGCTAGATACTGGCATCACCCGCTCCAATTCAAATGGTTGGTAAATAGAAAACATAGTTGAACGTACAGACATTGTATGAGAGACAGATGCGATAGATAGTGTGGAAAAAAGAGGGCATGAAATAGTTGACATGTATATTGTTTAACTAAAACGGATAGCATGACATAATTTCACATATATGATGTCTATCTAAACTGGATAGCATAGCATAACATAATTCAAAGATATGATGAATAACTAAACAGGATCGCATGACATAATTCACCTACATGTTATCTAAGTAATCAGGATCGCATCATTTAATTCACATATGTGATTTATATGCTAAACAGAGGGCATTCGATATGATGTCTGAACTAAGAACATGGTGTTGAATATTGTGTATATGATGTCTAAACTATGCAATGCAATACACCGTATGCATGATATGAGCAGTATAACCGTGCCAAGTTAGAGCATACACCTCAGTGGGGGAATAGGACTGGTCATCTATCTCTGAATCCATCTTTGAGGAGCTATCGGGACCCAACAAGAGATCTACTTCGACAGGTAGCACTGTCTGCTCTGAAGGCCTTGTTTTCACTCCAGATTTTTCCATCTCCCACCCGAATGGCTGATTCACACAAAGAGTAGTTTAATGTACAAACATTGTCGACAAATGGAAATGTAATGAAGAAAAGGATGGGCAAGATATCATTCAAATATATGATGCCTGGTTAAACAAGATGGCATTGCACATTTCACATATATTATGGCTGGCTAAAAGACATGAGACTGCATAATTCCCATATATGATTAGAAACTAAACAGGTGGCATTACAGAACATGTCTAAACTAAGTAGATGACATATATGATGTCAAAAGTAGGCACTGCAATGCAGCAATATGCATGATATGACTAACATCATCATGCCAAGGTAGAGCAAACACCTTGGGGGGTAAATAGGAGTGGTCAGCGGCGTCTGAATCCTCCTCAGAACAGATATCTTCCTCTGGATTACAATCTGGAGAGGGGTGGGGAGGGTTTGCCATTGAACCCACCATGGAGCGATGTCTGCATGACATTGTATTGCCGCGCAAAACTCTTCTCTTTTTCTCTACATGTTCACCATGACTGTGTACAATATCTGACATGCATACGAAAAAAATATGGTGAGATTATGTAAGGAGAGCATGCAGAAATTTATAGTGATGGTAACAACCAGTGGATTGATGTTTTTCCATTGAACCAAAATAGCCCTAATGGATCGACATGAATGTATAGTAATAAGTGATGCAACAAGTGTACAACCTCTTTGCCATAGCCGTGTCGACCTCAACATCATTGGGTTGGTCGCTGAAGTAGTTGAGGCAGAGGTGGCTGTCGGAGGTGTGGAGGAAGATCTGAGGAATCTGTAGACGGCGTCCAGGGCACTGCTCTGTTGTGATGGATCGTTCTGTCATTGGAGCAGCTCCGGTGAGCCGTAAGACGTCAAGGCTGAAGCAGCACAAGACAGACATCGTCAAGCTCAAGTGGGATTCTAATAGCATCTCCAATAGATGATGTAAAATGGATGTAAAATTAACATCACCAAAAACAACCTGACTACAACAGATGAGGTAAAAACTGTTGACTCTGAACTTAACTGTCGAAACTGAAATTTACTATGGAATCTGAATGCTATTGTCGAAACTGAATGCAATGGTAGCAGAGAGGCACTTGACATGTAATTTAGGGAGGGCCTGTAGTTCATCTTCAACATGCACCCCCCTGAGCTGCCAGCCACCACTGGCCAAACCGCCGGCCCCAGCGCCGCCTCGCCGCCCCGAAACAACTCGCCACCGCCGCCCCGGCCAGCCCTCCAGGCCCCCCGCCCCCACCCTAAACACTAAGATAGATAGTGGGGTACCTCTCCGGCGAGCCCCCGTCCCCGCTGTGGGTGGTTCTTCCTTAACTCCGGCGAGCCCCCCCCCCCAACCCCTGAAAATCGACTGACCCAAAAGCTGATTCAGTCGACTGAAGTGTGGCTTAATCGGAGCAGAGAAGCAGCACGAGCGAGGGGGAGAGCAGCAATAGCAACTGGGCGAGCGAGCGAACGAGCGAGAGCCGGAGCAGCAGCAACAGCGCGAGCGAGCGAGCGAGAGCCGGAGCAGCAGCAGCAGATCCAGCTGGTATGGACGCTGCCGCCGAAGGGACCTCGCACTAGGGGAGAGCCGCCGTGGAGATGTCGCCCGCGGCGCTGGCTTCAAGGTAGCCGCTCCATGGGGGTGCGGGATGGAGCATCGTCGGCGCCGGGAGGTCGAGTTAAGGAGAAGGTGTGATGCAATAAGTGTACAACCTCTTTGGTGGTGCCGAGTAGGCCTCGGCTTCGTCCGAGGAGTCGGTGAGGATGTTGCGGTTTCAGTGGAGCAGGTTAAGGCGGCGCTGTGGGGATGGAGCAGCCGCGATAGATGAGGCGATTGTTGGAGCAGCTCCTTGGAGGTGGAGGACGGGGCGGATGAACCGGCGGGACGGCGAGATGGACGACGGATCCTCATCTGGGGAGGTGGATGAGGGACGTCGAGCTGTTGTGGTGGACGACGCCGTCGGGGAAGCGGCTCCGGCTGAGTACCGGTGACATGGCGGACGGAGGAGGGTGGGGTTTCATGGCTGGAGCGGAGAAGTTATGGAGGCCTGGGATTTCGAATGGCGAATAGGGGGCGATGGGAGAGGGTGAAGCATGACTTGGGGACGTGCTTGTCCAAAATGTAGGGTGTTTTACAAAAGTACCCCCCACTGATTTGAACTAGCTGCCCTTTCGGCTCGGGGTTACAAGGGGGATTTTGCGTGTCGGGATTTGGCAGCTGGAGGGAGTTTTCGCGCGCGTTGTAATTTCGGGACAACAAGGCGCGGGTTGTGAAGGCGCTAGTTTTGGGAGCACGATATCTGAATTTTCGGGATATAACTAGACGCGGGTTGAATTTTAGGGACAAGCCTAACGTGTAGTAATATTGTACTTGTACGTACCAAATCAATATGCACTTCCCTCAACCAAAAAGAAAACGAAAAAAATAAAACTATTCACACCACACAAAGAGAGAGTCTTGCCCCGTTTTACTATACAAATGCTATTCAAAGCTACTCCCTCCTTCCATCTATATAGGGCCTAATGCGTTTTTCTATGCTAACTTTGACCAAATATTAGAGCAATGATATATGACATGCAACTTACAAAAAGCACACTGTTAAATTCGTCTGTGAAAGGTTCTTTCAATGATATAATTTTCACATTGTGCATGTCATGTACTATTAATCTTGTCAATAGTCAAAGCCGGTCTTAAAAAACTCATTACGCCCTATATAGATGGAAGGAGGGAGTATGAATCCATGTTATGTCTGATTAAATTTTTTTATTGTTGTATAATGCATGTAACCTACTCATACCAACATTTTGGTGCATTCCAAATGTCTATACTACCGCTGCAATTCAAACTAAATTTGAATTCGTTTCTCTATTTCAATAAGAATCTACAATCATGATTGTTGCCAACTTCAACCATCATAGTTTCCTTGCTATCCGCCAGATATAAATCGGATGGCCTATAATGCAGGATGGCAGGCACACCATCATCAACAACTCTGTTTTTTATAAGAGTAGAGATAAAATATATTAAATTTAGTATAACATGTTCATAACCACACCATGTGTATCACCGTTATATATATTCACACATGCGTCAGTTTGAAACACTATGATAAATTCTTCAAATATCCGAATTCGCTTTTTATAATGAAGTATATATGATCTCTATTCGTCTTTTATACCCACACAACCCTCTTATCTTTGTAGCTAGCGCTAACTTTCTCTTGTGCATGCACACGCCCGCATCCCTCTCACCCTCCCTCAGCATTCTCTAGCTCCATCGCGCAAATTCGTCTTTTCACTTTAGGTCGTTCACCCACGGTGTGTGTAGGCCCCCCAACTCCTTCTTTATGGCACACATCGATCGATATGCCTCTCTAGCCAGGTGTGCCTAGCACAAACACAAGCTTCCCCTCTTCTCTTGTCACCGTCCATGCCTCACTCCCACCACTCTTTTCATCGTTCTCGTACTCGCACACTCCTCCCCCTCGATATAGTATGCCTCTCGTACCACCTCCTACATGCATCCCTCTCTCTCTATCCTTCTCCTCGTGCCCCATTTGCTTCTAACACACACATGCATGTATACCGATCGATCTCCCAACATATACCTAGATCGACTTTAAATACCCCCCCCCCATCGATCGACTTACCTCACAAGTTATGTCTCTCCTTTCTCTAACAAAGGGCGATTGATCTTCCTATGTAGTTATGTCTGCTTACCACAGCCACATCGTCCCCCCTCATCATTCGTGCATGCCTCCTGGCCCATCTCTCACACGCATGTGCACAAATAACAAGCAACCATCTCCTCTCTTATTGATATTGCGGGCGTGCCCTCCGTTTGTCTAGCAAGCCTATCCCACCATTTGTTAGAAGCAACTCCACTACCACCCCCTCCAACACTCTAGCTCTATCTCTCTCCCAACCTTATTCCTCTCCTGCACATATGCATGGATGCCGATCGATCTCCCTTAATACATGAGGCAGATCGATCTCCTTAATACATGAGGTAGGCCTCTCTCCTCCTCCACACATATACCAGCCATTGTACCTCTATAGTTAATTGGGCCTCCCTCTTCCCCCACCACACACTGATAGTCGAGCGTTGCAGGTAGGTATCCATGCCACAGAGACAAACTACACATGTCCCTCTCACGTTCCAGTAGGCCAGCCACTCTATATCTTTGACGTGGGCACACACAAATTCGATGGCACTCTTTATCGATCGCGCGCACACACACACACACATCATCCCTCTCTTCGATTCTATGGACACCTCAAGCCGATGATACCTCCACTCTCTTCTCGTGGATCGCCCCCTCTATATATATGTTATATCCAGGACTCTATTTCACACACATTGCATATGTTACATTTTTTGATTGACCCCCCCCCTCAAAAAAAACTCTCAAGAACCCACACACTATATCTCTCTAGGTTTGTATCTCTCTCACACAACCCCACGTAGGTGGTGTACGTATACAAGAAGAGAATAGGTGCACCGTGCACGTACTCACGCTTCGTGCCCAGCCACACCCGCGCGGGTACACGGTGGAGCTCATTTCTTTACGAAATGGCAGCCCACGTGCTAATTTGAACGCCTGTAGCGGTTGTTTACCTAGGGAAGTCGTGTACCACGCGTGCACGAAACAAAGTTCGACTTAACGCGTTGCCGCGTTATTTTTAAATAAAGTTATAGCGCTCAATGGCACGTACATAGAATATAAAATGATTTTTATGGAGAAAAAGGTAGTCCGCTCACTATATACAATGGAGCCTGCCTGCCTGGTTTGTTGCTCTTCAAAGTATCTCACACAAGGCTGTGGTGGCCTTCTCTCTCTCTCTCCGTTGGTCACTGATCCGGCCGCATCCCGTCCGCTGGGGGAAAGGGAGTGTTGTGGCCTCTCTCTCTCTCTCACCATTGATCACTGATCCGGCCGCATCCCGTCCGCCGAGGGAAAGGGAGGAAGTGCGTCGTTTCTCCATTTGATGGCGCCAAGGCAGCATGTCCCGATCTGCGGTACACGCCGTTTTCTCTGACCAAGCTCCGGTGCGGTAGGGCCTACGCCACCTGCTCGCAGATTCCGCTCGCCGCTGCTCACCTAGTTACATCCCGACGACCTCCAGGTATCCCCTCCGGCCTTGCTCCACTGCCCGTCTTCCCACGTCGCTGCATGTGGATCTTCCATAGTTCTTTGCCCAAAACGTAGCTCGTCCGGCGTACTTTCCATATTGCATTCTCGTCCTCACACCGTTTTAGACAAACACAACCGTGTTGTTATCTTCCCTTAGGACAAGGAATATGCTTCTTTTTTGTCGTCGCATGTGTCATCAACTGTTATTGGCCAGTAATTGTTTCCTTCTACCTTTTGCAAAGGCTATCCTTCACCTCGTTGCTATTGCGACCTTTTGGTGAACTGCACAAATCACTTTTTTCTTAAGAGTGTTTTGTGCAGTTGTACTAAAATGTCACACGGGCAACGTCTCTACATTTCAGTGCGACTGCACAAAGGGAGATTGGTTTTGCTCTATCCTCCTCATCCAACTCCGAGCCTAATCTTCTCCAACTAGTTAGTCTTAAGAGAGACTGCAAAGGTGACCGGCTTCTATTTGTGTGTTTATTGTTTCATCAGCAGTCCTCTATTATCGTAATCACACTTAATATCTTTGGAACAGGGACGCTCAGCTCTATTTTAGTGGAACTGCACAAAATGATCGGAATGTTGCATGCTCCAGACAGCTACTTTTTTTCCCAACATGCCTTGTTGATTTAGACAGAGCTGGGGGGACGTTGCTGCCAATGAAAGCATGGATCAATTTTAATTTAACACCTTCTCACAACTCTGTCTTCAGTTGTGATGTAATTATTAGCTCTGATCTGCTAATAATTGACATGCATTAGCAAGGAAGTTAGTTTTTTATTGTTTCCGAAAGAGCATCGATGGCAAGACACGCGAAACAAAAGCTGAAAGCTCACACCATTGTACAATTTCATGTCGCTGGAAAATTATTTGTATAGTACGTCAATTATGTAAACAAATGATGGAAGCTTGATAGCATTGCCAGAAGCCTCTTCATCATCCGGGTCCATGTGCCATGCACAAAATTATACTCCTTCGTTCCTAAATATTTGTCTTTTTACAAATTTCAAACGGGCATATTTTAGAGTGTAGATTCACTCATTTTGCTTCGTATGTGTACTCCCTCCGTTCCTAAATATTCTATTCGTCTTTCTAGAGATTTCAACAAGTGACTACATACGGAGCAAAATGAGTGAATCTACACTCTAAAATATGTCTATATACATCCGTATGTGCCAGTCCATTTGAAATCTCTAAAAAGACAAATATTTGAGTAGTCACTCGTTGAAATCTCTAGAAAGACAAATACTCCGGAGTATATTTAAGAACCGAGGGGGTAGTGCACAACCGCATGGGAGACTCAGCCCGGTCGTTGCGCCGCATTAATAGTGAGTAATGAGCAGTCAAATCATAAGCCCCACCTTTCCCACTGTAAGTTGCTCTGAAGAAGCAACCATCAATACGCTCTTCTTTGAATCCGCTCATACTACTCCATCCGTCACTGTTTATACAGCGCGCTTCAGAAAAAAGAAAAAAATCTGTGGGACCAAGGCGACTAGCGATCGGCCTGAAAAATAGCATTGGTAGTTATAGCACGGCGTCTATTACTAGAGGGAATAATGCGTACACACATGCATGCAGTGCTTCCACCCCGGGTACACACATGCATGCACTTACTCCACTCCGTAGTAGTACAGTACATGGAGAGAAAATTGTGGACTTGATTGCGGTTACCACGCCCTAATTAATTGAGCATTAAACCAAACGCGTCTAAAGTCTCTCTGGTGGTGGAAATGCATTGAGAGAAATGCATCATAATGAAGCGCGCCCTGTAAACTGTGACGGAGGGAGGAGTAGTATGAAGGTGCAAAACCAAGTACGCGTATGGCCAGTCGGTCAACGCACCTCCTCTTGGCATATCACTGACATGTGGGACAGGAGTGTGAGCAAACCGATCTCAATTGACGGCAAAGAGCCAACCCGCCGTTCCTTGAGAGAGACGAGGAGCGAGAACACACAGACGGGCTCGCACGGAGGCCAAGATATATTCGAGCATGGTTGGTTGATCGATATCATTCATTACATGTTGGGCTGCCGTTTTCCGCCCTTCTCCGGAATAAACGTGTACTTTATCAGAGATAAAAAATAAGAGTACAGACGCTCCACCATGCGGTTCTAGTAGTAGTACTACTCGTACTACTGCGCTTGGCTCTTCGCCTCTTCGTGAAGTCGAACAATGATGGTACTCCGCATGTTGGGTACTACAGTGTATGCCTCTGACAATCTGACACCGAATGGACTGATGCATGTCCACCGAGGGTAGGTTGCATTAGTCAAAAGGCGTAAGCGAGCTTCACCTTGTCCTGCAAGCTTCTCCTCGTTCTGCGAGTTGACGGGACACACCAAAAAGTAGTGCTAGTCCATACTCCCTCCTTTCCGGTTAATATGGCTTAATCTTTTTTGCGGGTAAATGAGAGAGCTTTATTCATATATAAGCATTCTTAGGACGATCAGCCAAGACACTGGTCACTAGGAAGCGAGGTACCCCGCAAAAAAGAAGTAGGAAGCGAGGTGTTTCATCAAGCCAGCTCTCGGCCACATTCAAAGTGCAGCAAGCACGGTTCGCACGAAGATGCGCCGCAAGGTTTGCTGACCTGTTTACATGCTGAATAACAAAAAAAGAGGAAATATTACCGAGCGCTACTATTTGTAACAGGATATGAGCCAGAATTAAGCGAGAATTGTGGCGAGTGTTCCATGCAATCAACTTCCATTATCACATGCGAGAACCCTCGAAGAGAACCAAATGTGTTGAAGATTGCTTTATCACATTTTAAAATTATAATAAGAGTGCAGACGCTCCTCCATCCGGTTCCTAGTACTAGTATAGTACGTACCTTTATAGACTATAGTAGTAGTACTAGTAAACTTTGCGCTTGGCTGTTCGCCTATTCGGGAAGTCGAACAATAATAGCACTAGTAGTATAGTGTATGCTTCTGGCAATCTGACACCGAATTAACTGTTGCACGTCCACCGCCTGAGCGAGGGAGAGCTTGCATTAGTCAAAAGTTTCTCCTTGTCCTGCGAGCCACCGCGCGCAAGCTTCTCCCGTCCTGCAACCTTCTCCTCGTTCGGCAAGTTGACGGGACACAACAAAGTAATGCTAGTCCATACTGCCTCCTCTCCGGTTAATATGGCTTAATTTCAAACGAGATAAATACACTGTCTGTCACTGTATATTTGTAAAAATACGGTCAGTGGACTTCATAATACGCTCATTGCGCTCAATATATATATTTTCCGGTGTTTATACGGTCACTAGCTCACCCTGACTGAGTATGTGTGTGCATGCACGTGTAGGTTGAGCACTTGAGCGTGACCGTGTGTGTTCCGTCGTGTGCTCGGACATGCATGCATTAGGGCGTCGCGCGCGTTTTTGCGTCCATGTGTACGTGTGACTGTTGCATACACGTAGGGGGAGTACGTGTAGGGGCCACTAAGGAGCAGTCAAATCACACAGTAAGTTAGTCGGAAGAAGCAACCATCATTTCACTCTTGAATGACACGTACGCAATATAAAATGGTTGATATGGAGAGAAAAAGAAAACCACTATATATACACTAGCAGGAGCCTAAGCTACAAGCCTGCTTGCTTAGGTTGCTCTCTTCACAAGCATAGAACGACGGGCCTGATCCCGCAGCTGGGGGAAGGGAACAATGTTCTGCGTAGACGCGGTCGACATCGGCGAGGGAGAAAACCCACAGTCGGTGCGTCCCAATCGGGGGTCACCGCGGTATGGGCCGATGCCGCGTCCCAACCGCCCTTCTAGCTACAGCCCGACGTCCCAGGTAGTCCATCTTCCTTTTGGAGCCGGCTTGCTCCACTGCCGTAGCTCCATCTCCATGTCGATCTTTCTCTACTTCTACCGGCTTCTACTTGTGATGAGTTTATGTCTCATGAACTAGTGCCAGTACTATTATTCTAATCACACTTCTTCAATATCTTTGCCATCAGGGATGCTCAGGTCGATTTTAGTGGAACTGCACAAAAGCATCGTATGATCCGAGGGTGCCAGCCGTCTTTCCTTCGACAGGTTCTACCTGGCCAGGAAATTAAATCATGTTTAGGGTTTAGGGTTTAAGTCGTAGTGACCCCATCAGTAGTTTTTCTTTCGTACACGCTCTCACAACTTTTTTCTTTAGTTGTGAAGTAAATATTGGCTATGATCTGTGAATCATTGAGATGCATCAGCATGCGTGTTAGTTTTCCTTTGTATTTGATGGAATGTTGTAACGGGGCAACCTTGGAATAGGAATGAAAATGGAGTGGAAAGTTTCCGTTTTTCCGGAGAAAAAATGGAAACGGAGAGAAACCAACGTTTCGTTTCGTTGGATCGCGCCATCGAGCAAAACCAACGTTTAAATCACGTCTGTCGTGTTCGTGTCTCACCCTCCTCCACGGCTCGACCCCACACGGTCGCTCGGCATGCCACTCACCGCAAACCGAGTATACGATAACTTTCCCGCCTGCTTGTCGATGGATCGCGCCATGGAGTACTAGCACTACTGGAAGAGATTGACGAGTTGGGGGAGGACAGCTAGCTGTAGCACGGACTCCCAAGAACTTTTTACATGCATGTTGTAGCCGGCTATTGCGACCTTTGAACGCGGAGCAGCCGCGTGCACCCGGAAGCGGCGCGGGCGACGCTCTCTCGGCCGGCGCGCCGCTTCAATGCCGGCGCCAGTGAGAGGTCGCGTCCGCTCTGGCCGGGCATGAATGCGGCACTGACCGTTTCGGGCGGGAAGCACGCGCGGGTGATGAAGAGGGTTCGGGTTGGTCAGGACCGGCCGTGGCAGCGGTCCGGACGTGCGCAAACAAGAGATGTTGTACGTTAATATTGCTGCGTATATAATTAACAACGTAAATAATGTGCCAGTTGGACAAATATGATTGGAGATGGAGATGGAAATGGAATTTTACGTAAACACGGATATGCATGTCTATGTCTATGTGTGTGTGCGCGACGACTCTCGCGACCTGGAAGCGGGGGCGTGTTTTTGATCGAGTTTTCTTTCTTGGTACGTTAGAAAATCAGTTTGTCTAATTCACATCTAGATGTTATTTAAGGATATCACATCTAAGCTCCCACAAGTATATAATGTAGCAACAAGAAACAAAAAAAACTAGGAAAAAAATAGACCACAAACAGAGTGGACATCAACTTAGATGTGACATAACTATGTCACATCTAGATGTGTCCTAGACAGACCCTTAAAAAATTGTCCGCCAGTTTTCGTTTCTTTTTTCCGGGAACGCGCGTATTCTATTTAAAACCACTGCTATGGAGAGATTTTTTTACTCCATTATAGCCTCTTGTTTGATAGAGTTTCTCGCGTCTCGCTCTCTCACCCTCTCCATATATGTTACACGCTGGAGGCTCAGCGTTCATTTGCTAGGGTTTGCTATATTCACAGTCTCTCACCCTCTCTTCACCAGATCTAAACAAGACTGCGTTGGCCTCTTGTCTCTCTCTCCCCCTCACAGCTGGTGAAGGAGGCGTCCGTATCCCGTCGCACCGGGAAGGGGAGGAGGTGCAGCGTTCACTCTATCGCCTTCGGCGAGGGAGGCAATCCACTGCCGGCTGCGCTGTTCTCTTTCACCCAGCGCCTGTGCGGGAGGGCCACCGACCCCTTCTTCCTCGCTGCCGTACGTAGTGTGGGCAGATCCGGCCTCCCGCCGCACGCCTTGCCACATCCCGACGACCCTAAGGTATAAGTTTCTTTGAAACCGTCGTTGCTCTAGCTGCATGTGGATCTTTTTCGATCTGTAGTCGAATCTAGGTCTTGGTTCAAAGAGGAAAGAAGGGTGCGGTGGGCTGGAGCAAGAATCTAGGACGTGGTTCAATGAGGAAAGGAGGGGCGGAAAGTAGTATAGACTGGCTATCCAGCCGCTTTGTAGGTCGAAAAGGGAAAAAGGGGGTAACCCAGTACACACATCTGTAAGGAACCGATCTCTTTGTTGAAAAGGGAAAGAAACTGGGGGGTCGGGTAGTTTGTGCAGGACTAGATTTGCTGCCCTCACATAGGAAGAAGGTTCAAAGAGAACAAATATGGGACCAGCGCATATATGCTGCTTGGCTACATACTCTGCATCACCCATTTATACGTGTGGACGCACATGGTGCTGGCATGTCCCATACAGCTATTTTGCTGTTGTTAATCTAAGAATGCCGCCGGAAAATTGAAGCAATGCCACTGTTAAAAGTAAATTACATTTTTTAACGAATGTTGTTTCAAGAGAATGTCTCTGTTAATATGAATCAATGCAACCGTTTTAGAAATGCTACTGTCCTACTTTGTTTTCCATCCAAGATAAGTTAGATGCTTCTTTCTGTCACCGTTTGTTTCATCCTCCTTTATCGGCAAGTAATTGTTTCCTTTTTTGCCTCTGTTAAAACAGGGCTATCGATTCAACTTGTTGCTATTGCGACATTTTGCTTCGCTACTCGAAACACTTATGTTTTAAGAGTGTTTTGTGCAGTTCAACTTGAATGTCACACCGGTGACTTTGCTTAATTTTGGTGGAACTGCACAAAAGGAGATCGAGATTTGTTTCCAGTCTTCGTGGCGAGTTGTTTCAAATCTTGGTCTCAACCACATGATGTGCAGTGTGCTTTGAGATGTTGTGCTACTTGTTTTGGTACTGTTTTAAATAAATGTTGAATTGAAGCTATTGTATTGCTGTCTTTTCCCATTAAGTAGTGAACAAAAATGGGACCAACCCAGACATGATGCTTGTTGCTTTGTTACAACAAATTCAGCATCACCCCCTTTATAAGCCAGTAATTGATGCCACTCTCAGAATTAACTACTGAATCTTATTTCAAAACTGCAACACTTGTTAGGGATTGGCGGGATTACCATTTTTGTGGCCGCATGTTTCATCCTCCTTTATTAGCCAGTAATTGATTCCTTTTTTGCCTCTGTTTAAACAGGGATATCTATTCAACTTGTTGCTATTGCGACATTTTGCTTCGCTACGCGAAACACTTTGCTTGATTTCAGTGCAACTGCACAAAACGAGATTGGATTTCCTATTCGTGTTGGCAGATTCGTATTTTATCTTGTCCGTCTCATGAAAGGTCAGTACAGGCCTTCATCCACATGATTGTGCAGTGTGCTTTGAGATGTTGTGCTACTTGTATTGGTACTGTTTTAAATAAATGTTGAATTGAAGCTATTGTATTGCTGTCTTTTCCCATTAAGTAGTGAACAAAAATGGGACCAACCCAGACATGATGCTTGTTGCTTTGTTACAACAAACTCTGCATCACCCCCTTTATAAGTAGATGGAAGCACATACTGTTGTTGCGCCCACTCTCCCCTGGAACTGTTTATGCTTTTCGTTAATCTAATGCCGCTGGTAAAATTAAGCAATGCCACTCTCAGAATTAATTAACTACTGAATCTTAGTTCAAAACTGCAACACTTGTTAGGAATGGTACTATCCTGCTTTGTAGTTCTTTCTACATGTTTAACCAAGGTATTGTTAAGATAATGTCTCTGTTAAAATGAATCAGTTGCATTGTTTTAGGAATGGTACTTTTCTGCTTTGTCGTTCTTTATACATGTTGAAACAAGGCATTGTTAAGATAATGTCTCAGTCAATATGAATGAATCACACTGATGGAGAATTGCTACTCTCCTGCTTTGTTTCCCATTAAGATAAAGTAGATCAGTAGATGCTTTTCTTCTGGGAGTACAAGTCATCAACCGTTATTTCTCAGTAATTGTTTCCCTTATACCTATTGTTGCTTACAGGGATATCAAAATTAAAGCTCGGTTTTATTCCGACTTCGATTTTAGTTGAACTGCACAAAAGGAGCCAATGTGTCCAAGGCAAACTGCTGCATTACTGGGTCCAGTTGGTCGTTCCACTTTGCAGAAAGAAGCAGTCACTGTTTGCGCTACATTACAGAAGGAATGACCGAGAAGCTTTACAGAGTATTATTAGACACCGGTGACATGACTAGTCTGCAGAGACCATTGGCAATTTAACAACACGTGGAGTGCCCTGGGCAAAAAGTGCCCAAACAAGTACAAGAAGCTACGACAGGACTCCACGATCATAGGCATTACATATTTTGAATGGGAAAAGCTTGTCAAAGTTTAATCATTGATGTTAGCAAGAAGACGTTAGTTTAATATATTGGAATTGGAAAACCTTGTCAAAATTTGCTCATTGATGTTAGCCAGAAGACATGCATTTGATATTTTTGAGTGGGACGCCCTTGCTGTGAGCAGCGTCGAGTGTTTTTTCCTATTCCTGTGTTCAGTTTAGAAGTAAATAGTTACTCTGCTGAGATATTCCTGTGTTAAGAGTTTGTTCTGAATATTGTCTATGTAATGCCAGGCCTTGTGTTTGATTGCAAAGTTGAGCTTGGAATGTTGTGGCATGCGGCATCACGAGCTGTTCACCGTGCCTCCTGAGAATAATGCTTCGTATTGTTTTGCATGTCGATCTAATGCCAGTGATTTGCTTGTTAAGAAGATCATCCTCTTCTGTTGTTTCCGTGCTTAAGAAGTTCATCGTCTGATGTTTCATTCATAGCCTATACGACAAGTCGGGTAGGTTAGACGTGAAACCATATGATCTTCCGACCAACTCATGATATTAGGCCGTGATTGGATCGTCGTTTTCCAACCAAAACCGCTTGTAAAACTGACGCTTGTAAATTAAAGCAGATGGTCTCGGGCGAAGGCGCTTGGTTGGTCGATTTCGACTAGTAAAATATCGGAAGTACTTCACACACGATAAAAACGCTGAACGACACTCGGACGATTGCTAATCCAGCCGTTAGCTGCTGTTTCAGCCTTGCCCATGGATGGCATGATACGCACGTCGTGCATGTATCGTCTGGTAATGTCGTCCATATAGCAGTGCTCGTAAAATATACACTGGTCTCTCAAATTACACGCGTAACCCGCCGGTTTTACTTACAGACCTCGGGCCCTCGGTTTCATTACGCCTGTATTTTACGCGTTGTTTCCGATGACGAGTAAATTACACTTGTATGTTAATACAGGTTTGAAATAAACCAGAGCTCCCAAGCGCGGCCTTACCGTTTCATGCCGTCTCAGTTTCTCGAAGGTGCTCATAGGTGTCCGATGATCCTGGCTTCCTGAATGAGCAGCGGGCGCTGTATCAGACCATCCGTAGGGCCCGCGAGGCCCTCTCCGTTGTCCTTCGAGTTGTTGCGCTCGCCGTGGCGCCGAGCATTGTTAACATCGTCAACGAACATGAGGATTCAGGAGATGACTTTATTTTGACTGGATGACACTAGGGACCCACTAGGGCCATAGCCGTACGTACGCAAGTGCCTCCTTATTATGTACAACTATATTTTTTTTGCTTTCTCCTGGTTTCCTGACATCACGGTCCCACACCATTGTCAACCTATGTAGTCAATATAAACGAGAGAATTGCACAAGGTGCGGCCGACAGCTGGGACCAAGCAGCTCGAGCAGTATTTGTGTTTTTGAGGCGTGAGCACTGCAGAGTTTTTCTTGGCGATGATTTCGTTGTTGTTCAGAGGAGAGCAGGGTATTAACTGGGCGGGCTGTGGCCCGTCTAGCCCAGGCCAGATATCCAGCCCAGATACTAATTTTTTCAAGATGAAAATGGCTAGCCCAGCTATACGTCTTTTTGAGGAATACCCAGGCAAGGTCAACTTGTTATTCTCCGCCCCGCTGGGCTGCAAATCTTTCCTAGGAGGGATGCATTAGGCTTAACAGGAAAATGGGCTTTAAAAAATAATAAATGGGATGTAATTATAAAAACTGGGCAGTAACTATAAAAAATGCACCAAACACGAAATTAGTTTATAAAATATTATTTATGGATTTTGAAAATCTTAAATTTTCATTGTTGCGCGCGCAATGTTTCGTTGGATTTTTACGTAATACAAATTTATATTTAATCTGACTAGAAATTTCGGGATAAAAATATTTCGGATCCCATCAAAATGTGGGAAATTTTATTGAATTCTGTCTTCAACGGTTGGTTGAAATTATTAATCGTTGTCCTAGCTAGAAAATGGGCTGTACTTTTAACAAACTGTAAATGGGCTGTTGTAAATTCCATTAGAATTCAAAAATGGGCTGTACATTCTTACAAAACGCAAATGGGCTATAAGTTCTCTGCCACACACTTGTGGGCCTACTAAGTGACGCGTCCCCTAAAAAAATAAGTTGACGCGTATGCAAGGCTTTGTCAACTTATTATAGTCAACACACGGTTCTAGCAGCAGTGGCCGTTGGATGTCTATCCAACGGATGTCGTGCTTCTTCTTCAATCTCGGATATTCTTAGCTTCGGCCGCCCAAAAAATGATTCCTCCCCCTGACATCTGGGGCGCACCGTTTCGGAGGCTGACCTGTGGGCCTACTAAGTTGGAGCGTACCAAGGGCTTTGTCAACTTAGTCAATATAAACGATTCTAGCTTCAGTGACCGTACGATGTCCATCCAACGGCCGTAGTGCTTCTTCAACCTCTGGTCTTCTTGGTCCAGCCGCCCAAAGCAGCGCCGGTCGTGCCGCCTGCTCCTGCCTCCCGTGGCCGGCTGTGCTGCCGCGGAGGCCTCACCGCCCCCATACTACTCCCACCGCTGGCCAGGCCATCCCTCCACTCACCCACACCCCCTGTTATTCTGCGGCGACGGCAGCCTCACACCGCAGCCGAACCAGTGAACCCTCGTACTCCTCTCCGCGCGGGCTTCCACTGCTGCGTCTTCCCCGGCTCCGCGTCGTCCCCTTCCTAGGCCTCGCCGTCGTCCACCGCCCTGGTGCTCTCGGCGCGGCGTGGTCAACGTGGTCAACGACCGACTTCCATCGGAAGAGTACTGTACGTGGAGAGGCTGACAGCTGGGTCCACGGCGGCCGCAAGGAAGTGCCTCCTTATTACGCGCAAAATAATTATTCCTCCACCTGACAGCGGGGACCCACCGGACGGGCCACCTTATTTCGCGAAAAAAACGTTTCCCCCTGACTGCTGGGACCCACCGGACGGGCCACCGTATTTCGCGAAAAAAACGTTCCCCCCGCTGTCAGCTCGGACCCACCGGAAGTGCCTCCTTATTACGCACAAAAAAATGAATACTCCCCCTGCTAGCTGGGACCCACCTTGGTGGGAGGCTGACTTGTGGGCCTACTAAGTTGACGGGGACGGAGGGCTTTGTCAACTTAGTCAATATGAACGATTCTAGCTCCAGTGACCGTACGATGTCCATCCAACGGCCGTAGTGCTTCTTCAACCTCTGGTCTTCTTGCTCCAGCCGCCCAAAGCAGCGCCGGTCGTGCCGCCTGCTCCTGCCTCCCGTGGCCGGCTGTGCTGCCGCGGAGGCCTCACCGCCCCTACTATTCCCACCGCTGGCCAGGCCCTGCGGCGACGGCAGCCTCACACCGCAGCCGAACGAGTGAACCCTCATACTCCTCTCCGCGTGGGCATCCACTGCCGCGTCTTCACCGGCTCCGCGTCGTCCCCTTCCTAGGCCTCGCCGTCGTCCACCGCCCTGGTGCTCTCGGCGCGGCGTGGTCAACGTGGTCAAGGAACGACTTCCATCGGACGTGGACTGTACGTGGAGAGGCTGACAGCTGGGTCCACGGCGGCAGCAAGGAAGTGCCTCCTTATTACGCGGAAAATAATGATTCCTCCACCTGACAGCAGGGACCCACCGGACGGGCCACCGTATTTCGTGAAAAAAACGTTTCCCCCCTGACTGCTGGGACCCACCAGCTACACCTTCGCACGCAAGGAAGTGCGTCCGGGCAAAAAAAACGATTCGCCCCCTGACTGCTGGGACCCACCAGCTACATCTTCGCACGCAAGGAAGTGCGTCCGGGCAAAAAAAACCAAAACGATTCGCCCCCCTGACTGCTGGGACCCACCAGCTACATCTTCGCAGGCAAGGAAGTGCCTGACAGTCGGGACCCACCTGGTCGAAGCGTACGTAGCGTTGTCATTCTGGTCGCGAACGTGTACGTACATATATACTGGTCGATGTAGAGGCGCGCACGTGTCGTAGTAGAGGCGCGTACGTGTCGTAGTAGAGGCGCGCACGTAGCATGTACACGTACGTACAGCGGCCAGGGTGCAAGAAAGAAAATACGGCCACGTACGTACATACGGGCAGGGTCTCGAACGCCTACTCGCGCATACGTACGGCGAGGGCTCGTGTACATGGCTGGGTCGGAACGGAGAAACAGCGTCGTCGTCGTGTTCATGGGGAGGCAACGGAATGCGTCGTGTTCATGGGGAGGCAACGGAATGCGTCGTGTTCATGGGGAGGGGTGTGGCGTACCGCAAAACGGAGGAAACGGACCTCCTACGGTCGAAACGGGGGTCCTGTTGATCGGGAGGAGTGTGGCGTACCGCAAAACGGAGGAAACGGACCTCCTACGGTCGAAACGGGGGTCCTGTTGATCGGGAGGGGTGTGGCGTACCGCAAAACGGAGGAAACGGACCTCCTACGGTCGAAACGGGGGTCCTGTTGATCGGGAGGGGTGTGGCGTACCGCAAAACGGACGAAACGGACCTCCTACGGTCGAAACGGGGTCCTGTTGATCGGGAGGGGTGTGGCGTACCGCAAAACGGACGAACGGACCTCCTACGGTCGAAACGGGGGTCCTGTTCATCGGAGGGGTGTGGCGTACCGCAAAACGGGACTCCACGGGATACTGTTCATCTCCACCGTCGACCTCCTCCAGCCTCCACGGGCTACCGTCGACCTCCTCCAGCCTCCACGGGCTCCTGTTCATCCAGCCTCCACCGCGCGCTACTCCCCGGCTACTGTTCAACCACCCCTCCACGGGCACCCCTCCACCGTCTACTGTTCATCCAGCCCTCCACACCACGGGGTCCTGTTCAACCACCCCCACGGCACCCCTCCACCGTCTACTGTTCATCCAGCCCTCCACACACCACGGGGTCCTGTTCATCCAGAGGCAACGCCACCGCTCACTGTTCATCCAACCCCCCCCCCCCCCGCAACGCTCACTGTTCATCCAATCGATCGGCTTCAGTTAGCAGCAGTAGCGAAGGAATCGCACGATCGGGTTCAGTTAACAGCCATCGATCGATCGCTCGGGTTCAGTAACGCGTAGCCTGCAGTGCAATCGCTCGGGTTCAGTTAGAGCCCAACGCCTCGCTCGGGTTCAGTTAGAGCCAACGCCTCGCACACACGCGCGTACGTGTACGAGAGAAACGCGCATCGCTCGGCCCCCGACCTCCCACCGTAACCGGGAACTCCCCGAAATTTTCCTCCCCCTCACTTCTACCATGTTTTTTTTCGTCATGGACGGCCCAAAGAATGTCATGCAGCTGCGTCTCCGGCCCGCCCAGGATGAAAAGCCCATTTTCTGTCATGATTTTTTGTCATAGAAGTAGGAGCCCACCACATCTATGATGATACCGGGTTTTGTCACAATTATCGTCATAGAAGTGTCATATGTACGACAGAAAAAAAATTCGTTCGGCCCAAAATGTCACGGATGTGTCTTTTTTTTGTAGTGGAGCCTCAACATTCATCGGACCACATACATTAGTATGTATGATTTCCAACAAATCTGTTGCTCACTCCATTGTTCCGGAGAACGGAGTTTTAGTCATCTTGCCCATGAGGCATGGTTCGCAAGTACCAAGTGATTCATAATCAAGTGATTCCAAAAGTCCATCAGAATGGAGTTTCTTCATGCGCTTTACACCCATATGACCCAAATGGCAGTGCCACAAATAAGTTGCACTATCATTATCAACTCTGCATCTTTTGGCTTCAATATTATGAATATGTGTATCACTACTATCGAGATTCAACAAAAATAGACCACTCTTCAAGGGTGCATGACCATAAAATATATTACTCATATAAATAGAACAACCATTATTCTATGATTTAAATGAATAACCGTCTCGCATCAAACAAGATCCAGATATAATGTTCATGCTTAACACTGGCACCAAATAACAATTATTCAGGTCTAAAACTAATCCCGAAGGTAGATGTAGAGATAGCGTGCCGACTACGATCACATCGACTTTGGAACCATTTCCCACGCGCATCGTCACCTCGTCCTTAGCCAATCTTCGGTTAATCCGTAGTCCCTGTTTCAAGTTGCAAATATTAGCAACAGAACAAGTATCAAATACCCAGGTGCTACTGCAAGCATTAGTAAGGTACACATCAATAACATGTATATCACATATACCTTTGTTCACCTTGCCATCCTTCTCATCCGCCAAATACTTGGGGCAGTTCCGCTTCCAGTGACCAGTCCCTTTTGCAGTAGAAGCACTGAGTCTCAGGCTTAGGTCCAGACTTGGGCTTCTTCACTTGAGCAGCAACTTGCTTGTCGTTCTTCTTGAAGTTCCCCTTCTTCCCTTTACCCTTTTTCTTGAAACTGGTGGTCTTGTTGACCATCAACACTTGATGCTCCTTCTTGATTTCTACCTCCGCAGCCTTTAGCATTGCGAAGAGCTCGGGAATTGTCTTATCCATCCATTGCATGTTATAGTTCATCACGAAGCTCTTGTAGCTTGGTGGCAGTGATTGAAGAATTCTGTCAATGACACTATCATTAGGAAGATTAACTCCCAGTTGAATCAAGTGATTGTCATACCCAGACATTTTGAGTATATGCTCACTGACAGAACTATTCTCCTCCATCTTGCAGCTGTAGAACTTATTGGAGACTTCATATCTCTCAATCCGGGCATTTGCTTGAAATATTAACTTCAACTCCTGGAACATCTCATATCCTCCATGACGTTCAAAACGTCGTTGAAGTCTCGGTTCTAAGCCGTAAAGCATGGCACACTGAACTATCGAGTAGTCATCAGGTTTGCTCTGCCAGACGTTCATAACATCTGGTGTTGCTCCTGCAGCGGGTTTGGCACCTAGCGGTGCTTCCAGGACATAATTCTTCTGTGCAGCAATGAGGATAATCCTCAAGTTACGGACCCAGTCCGTGTAGTTGCTACCATCATCTTTTAACTTAGCTTTCTCTAGGAACGCATTAAAATTCAACGGAACAACAGCACGGGCCATCTATCTACAACAACATAGACATGCAAAATACTATCAGGTACTAAGTTAATGATAAATTAAAGTTCAATTAATCATATTACTTAAGAACTCCCACTTAGATAGACATCCCTCTAATCATCTAAGTGATCACGTGATCCAAATCAACTGAACCATGTCCGATCATCCCGTGAGATGGAGTAGTTTTCAATGGTGAACATCACTATGTTGATCATATCTACTATATGATTCACGCTCGACCTTTCGGTCTCAGTGTTCCGAGGCCATATCTGCATATCCTAGGCTCGTCAAGTTTAACCCGAGTATTCTGCGTGTGCAAAACTGGCTTGCACCCGTTGTATGTGAATGTAGAGCTTATCACACCCGATCATCACGTGGTGTCTCATCGCGACGAACTGTAGCAACGGTGCATACTCAGGGAGAATACTTGTACCTTGAAATTTAGTGAGAGATCATCTTATAATGCTACCGTCGAACTAAGCAAAATAAGATGCATAAAGGATAAACATCACATGCAATCAATATAAGTGATATGATATGGCCATCATCATCTTGTGCCTTTGATCTCCATCTCCAAAGCACCGTCATGATCACCATCGTCACCGGTGCGACACCTTGATCTCCATCGTAGCATCGTTGTCGTCTTGCCAACTATTGCTTCTACGACTATCGCTACCGCTTAGTGATAAAGTAAAGCAATTACATGGTGATTGTATTTCATACAATAAAGTGACAACTATATGGCTCCCGCCAGTTGCTGATAACTTTGTTACAAAACATGATCATCTCAGACAATAAAATTTAGCATCATGTCTTGACCATATCACATCACAACATGCCCTGCAAAAACAAGTTAGACGTCCTCTACTTTGTTGTTGCAAGTTTTACGTGGCAGCTACGGGCTGAGCAAGAACCGTTCTTACCTACGCATCAAAACCACAATGATTTTTCGTCAAGTATGTGTTGTTTTAACCTTCAACAAGGACCGGGCGTAGCCACACTCGATTCAACTAAAGTTCGAGAAACTGACACCCGCCAGCCACATGTGTGCGAAGCACGTCGGTAGAACCAGTCTCGTGTAAGTGTACGCGTAATGTCGGTCTGGGCCGCTTCATCCAACAATACCGCCGAATCAAAGTATGACATGCTGGTAAGCAGTATGACTATTATCGCCCACAACTCACTTGTGTTCTACTCGTGAATATAACATCTACGCATAAACCTGGCTCGGATGCTACTGTTGGGGAACGTAGTAATTTCAAAAAAATTCCTACGCACACGCAATATCATGGTGATGCATAGAAACGAGAGGGGAGAGTGTTGTCCACGTATCCTCGTAGACCGTAAGCGGAAGAGTTATGACAACGCGGTTGATGTAGTCGTACGTCTTCACGATCGACCGATCCTAGTACCGAAAGTACGGCACCTCCGCGATCTGCACACGTTCAGCTCGGTGACGTCCCACGAACTCACGATCCAGCAGAGTGTTGAGGGAGAGCTTCGTCAGCACGAGGCGTGATCACGGTGATGATGAAGCTACCGGTGCAGGGCTTCGCCTAAGCACTACGACAATATGACTGAGGTGGATTATGGTGGAGGGGGGCACCGCACACGGCTGGAAACAATCAACTTGTGTGTTCTAGGGTGCCCCTGCCCCGTATATAAAGGATCAAGGGGGAGGCCGGCCGGACTTGGGGCGCGCCAAGGAGGGGGAGGAGTCCTCCTCCTAGTAGGAGTAGGACTCCCCCTTTCCTAGTCCAACTAGGAGGAGGAAGGGGGAAGGAAAGAGAGGGAAAGGAGAAGGAAAGGCGGGCCCTCCCTAGTCCAATTCGGACTCCCTATAGGGAGGGGGCGCGGATGCCCCTTGTGGGCTGCCTCCCCTCTTCCCTATGGCCCATGTAGGCCCAATAGTCCCCCCGGGGGTTCCAATAACCCCCTGGCACTTCGATAATTATCCGGTGACCCCCGGAACTCATCCGGTGTCCGAATATAGTCATCCAATATATCAATCTTTATGTCTCGACCATTTCGAGATTCCTCGTCATGTCTGTGATCACATCTGGGACTCGGAACTATCTTCGGTACATCAAAACACGTAAACTCATAATACCGATCGTCACCGAACGTTAAGCGTGCGGACCCTATGGGTTCGAGAACTATGTAGACATGACCGGGACACGTCTCCGGTCAATAACCAATAGCGGAATCTGGATGTTCATATTGGCTCCCACATATTCTACGAAGATCTTTATCGGTCAAACCGCATAACAACATACGTTGTTCCCTTTGTCATCGGTATGTTACTTGCCCGAGATTCGATCGTCGGTATCTCAATACCTAGTTCAATCTCGTTACTGGCGAGTCTCTTTACTCGTTTCGTAATGCATCATCCCGCAACTAACTCATTAGTCACATTGCTTGCAAGGCTTATAGTGATGTGCATTACCGAGAGGGCCCAGAGATACCTCTCCGACAATTGGAGTGAAAAATCCTAATCTTGATCTATGCCAATCTTGATCTATGCCAACTCAACAAGTACCATCGGAGACACCTGTAGAGCACCTTTATAATCACCCAGTTACGTTGTGACGTTTGGTAGGACACAAAGTGTTGCTCCGGTATTCGGGAGTTGCATAATCTCATAGTCATAGGAACATGTATAAGTCATGAAGAAAGCAATAGCAACATACTAAACGATCAAGTGCTAAGCTAACAGAATGGGTCAAGTCAATCACATCATTCTCTAATGATGTGATCCCGTTCATCAAATGACAACTCATGTTTATGGCTAGGAAACTTTAACCATGTTTGATTCAACGAGCTAGTCAAGTAGAGGCATACTAGTGACAATCTGTTTGTCTATGTATTCACACATGTACCAAGTTTCTGGTTAATACAATTCTAGCATGAATAATAAACATTTATCATGATATAAGGAAATATAAATAACAATTTTATTATTGCCTCTAGGGCATATTTCCTTCATTTCACGTTTCCCAGTTGAAGAAGTGCCATGCAGAGATGGCCGATATTCCTCTGAGAGATACAGTGCCCCTAGAAGCAATTCAGTTGGAGAGTGACCTAACCTACGAGGAGAAACCCGTCAAGATTCTCGAGTTCGCCACTCGAGTTACGCGCAGTAAGGTTATCAAGTTTTGCAAAGTTCAATGGAGCCACCATACCGAGGAGGAAGCCACCTGGGAGCGAGAAGAAGACCTCCGGAAAGACCGCCCACACCTTTTTGCTAGCCAACCCGAATCTCGAGGGCGAGATTCATCTTAAGGGGGGTAGGTTTGTAACATCCCAATTTTCAATTTGGATGTTATTCATTAGATCATCATATGCATCCATAATTTGTGCATTTTTTTAATTTGTTTTATTTGGATTTTTGATCCTAGAAACCTTAAGAAACTCAAGGACCGATTGAGAGTGTTGGAGGTTTTCACAAAAATCCATTTTTGAATTTTCAAAATTGGCAAATGGGATCAAAATAATGAGAGAAGACAATATGACTTCTTCAAAACAGCTAGGAAATGTTGGAAATTTAATTTTGAATAAAGAATATATTCTATTTGAGTTTTATTTGAAATTTTATTCGGTTGAATTTTATTAAATTAGGAAAAAATGTGCATTTTTAAAAATTGCATTTAGTCCAGAAAAATGTTCACATTGTCCCAAATATTAGGAGGGTATAGTGAAAATTATTTCTGGAATTTTAGGATTTTTATTTTATTTTATTCAGATTTTTATTCATGTAATTATTTAAAAAAATCTTCTTCAGACCGACTAGGCCGAAGCCCAGCCGGCCCAGCGCGCCATCGCCTTCCCTGCAGTACCCGAGCCGGAATCCGCCGGAGTCCGAGCCCCCGCCGCCTCGCCCCTTGCCCCCTGCCCCAAGTCGGAGCCCCCCCGACCCTCTTTATAAGCCGCCGCCACCCCGCCCTCTCCTCCTCATCAGCCGCCGCCGCTCGCCGCCTCCCGCCGCCTGCCGCGCCATCCCGCCATCGCCGGAGTTCGACTTCGCCGCCGCCGGTTTTCTCGCCGAAACCGCCGAACCGCCGATCGGTATAAACCGAACCGCCCGACCCGTTTTTTTCTGTTTTCTTTTTAGATCCGATTTTATTTTTTTGGTTAGTTTATTTAGCGGATGTTCGTCCGTTAGTCTTCGGTAGCGAATGGTTTTCGTTCGTTAGTTAGATTTTTCTTTTTTGTTTATTTATGTCAGGGACCTATTCATGAATAAAACTTTTACAGATTAGTCCCTGATCTTTAAACAATCACATATTTTTGCTTGTTTATCCAAATCCAATGAAACCAACGCCAAATTCTTTGTTATGATCCCCTCTGTCCAGATAATCAACTTGAACATGTTTTTGAAAGTTTAAAATTTGGTTTCAAACATATTTGAATCTGAACTTCTTTCGATCGTAACTGGAGTTTCGTAATCCCGATTTGACTGATTCTTTTAGCAAATCAAAGCTCTTCACTTGAACTTTGTGTTTAGATCTTTTTATTTGGTTTTACCTCTACATCTTATGCTTGAGTGCTTATGTATGCTATTGTTAGTCTACGATAGAGTTTCCGGAGTGCGAAGCTTGCTACTACGAATCTCTAGGTTTTCCGATCGTCAGCAAGGCAAGTTACACTTTGATCATATCCCTTTATTACCCAGTTTTTATGCTTTAGTTTCAACCCTCAAACATTGCATGAGTAGGATTGTGAAACATGTGGTTGTGGTTAAGTAGTTGATGAGGTAGGAACCTATTGTCTTTTATCAACCCCGGAAATATACGTTATGCTCATACCGCTTTGCTATGCTCATAGACGTGGATTGGTATGTGAGATTCGTGAAAGTTGCGAGAGTAATGTAACTAAGGGAAACTTAAGGTGGCTACTTTAATACACATATGGGTGGATTGGTTGCGGGCACCTGGAGAATCCAGTGTTGTCCTAGGATATCCCGGAGTACCCGTGTGATCATCCTATGGAATGCCACCCAGACTCAAAGGGATCATAAGATTATTCATTCTAGAAACTTCCGTGTGCAGCCACAAGCCATTATGGGCTCTGGCATAGTTGAGTAAGTTGTGTGACCTCTTTCAGTGGCAGGCTAGCAAATGTAGGGGAAGTAGGTGGTACTGTCTACCCAGAGTAAAGAGTTAATGCTTCGGAAAGACTGTGTCTCGGTCATCCGTTTCTCAAACATCATGTAGTGCGAGAAATCCAACGGAGGAGATCGAGTCTTGTGGGGAAAAGTGCGCAAACCTTTGCAGAGTGTATAAACTAATCATGGTTAGTCGTGTCCCCGGTTATGGACATCTTGAGTATCTGGTACTTGAATTATTGATTTGATCTCATCACTTTACTTAATGAATTTGTTGGGTTATTAATATACTTTTGGCATTGAGTTGGAGGAACCTTCTCATTAATGACATAAACTTGGTAATTAAATAAAATCTATTCCTTTTGTTGTAGGGAAAATTTGGCTTTATGCAAATGATAAACTTAGAGCCTCCACCAGCCAATATGCATGTAGTGATAGCTGTTATTTGTTCAGTGCTCTATAGTGTTATCTTGCCAGCATATTCCATGTGCTGACCTACATGGCTGCAACGTATCATGTTGCAGAATTTTCAAACGAAGAGTAAGGTGCGATAGGTCGTTGTCATGCACTCAGTTTTGCCGTGGAGTTGGATGGACTCATTTATCTTCGAAGCTTCCGCACTTATTTTATTTACATGGCGTTCAGCCATATTATTGTAATAAGTACTCTTTATGAGACACTCAATGTAATAAGTGTGTGATTGAACTCTGTTATAAATCCTTGAGTACTGTGTGTGTCAGCAATACCGATCCAGGGATGACACTTAAGCACAGAGACTACGGTCCATTGGGATTGGGTCGCTACAAATGCTATGCGTCGGCATAGGGCTTAAAGAATATCTTCAACAACATGGTGTTGTGCACAAAGGAGTCATTGTGTTGCTGCGTCCAACAAGAGAGAAGCTGCAAGAGAGGGGGAAGGTATGCCCTTTTCCCAGCCGAAACATTGAAAGAGTGGATTGCATCCCTATTTATTCTAGTGAGATACATGCAAGGAGAGAAGATATATACAAACGGAACGAACGTATCATCGCAACCACAAACTCCCCTTTAATAGTAGAGATTTCATGCCCGGCTATCTCTAAGCTAACTAACTCCAACATAATGCTATGTGCTAGCCTAGGGAGGAATACCTTCATCAGCACGGCACACACATGAGTCACTGTGCCGTTGCGTCCATCAAGAGGAAGTTGCAGGAGAGGGGGAAGGTGTGCCCTTTTTCTGAGCCGAAACATGGAAAGAGTGGATTGCATCCCTAAATTTTTTAGCAAGAGACGTGCGAGAAGAGGGAAGACGTACGAACGAAATGACGATGAACGAAATGGACATACCATCGCAACAACAGACCTCCCCTTTAATAGTAGAGAAAAGTTGATTTATACCGCTATAAAAAAGGAAAACTAAATGGCGCGTTTTCTCAGAAAACTCTTACCATCACCCGACGGATCGCAGCGGCCGCGTCCACCACCTCCCCTATGTTACACGTGTCCCAGTGAGAGCCCGCATACTATCCTTTGTCGAACGCACTTTTGCAACTGGAGCTATGTTTCTGAAACATATGTAGTGTTGCAATGGTCTACGTCATGTCTATGTTTTGCAACAAAACTTCTCTTGCAAAAAGTTTCTACAATAAGACCTCGGTTGCAAAAAAACATTGCAACGAAAACTCAATCGCAAAAAATGCAACAAAACAACTATTGCAAAAAAAATTCTTACAAGACCAGTGTTGCAATGGTGGAAGGCACTCGGCCGCTTGATGGCCAGCTATCCGGCTGATCTTTTAAAAAGACCAGCCGACTCAATCGCACACGGTTTCGCTCCGGAAAAGTAGGATCGCACGAGGCGATCAAGGGAGGCAACGAGGGTTCCCTTGCGCGCCGCCGGTGACGCCGCGGTTCCCACTCTCTCCGTCGGCCGCTCTGACGGCGGGAGGGAGGGGGAACCTCGGGTCTGTTTGCTAGGTGGGTGTGTGGTAGGGTTAGGGTTGTGGGAGACGCTGCCGAGGCCGTTACGGTGGTGTCGCGTCGGAATAAGTTTCTCCGGGCTCCGTTCGCGGTCACGCGAGGCTTTTGCCTTCGTCTAGGAGCCAGCGGGGTTGGGGATCCCCGGATCTCATCGAGGTCACGGCCTATGGTGGTTGGAGGTCCATCGACACTGGCCGTTTGAGTCCTCAGATGGGCGATGGATGCAGGGAGACGAAGACCTTTCTTCTTCCTTGTTGGTATGATTTGTTGGAAATATGCCCTAGAGGCAATAATAAAATGGTTATTATTGTATTTCCTTGTTCATGATAATTGTCTATTGTTCATGCTATAATTGTATTAACTAGAAACCGTAATACATGTGTGAATACATAGACCACAAATGTCCCTAGTAAGCCTCTAGTTGACTAGCTCGTTGATCAATAGATGGTTATGGTTTCCTGACCATGGACATTGGATGTCATTGATAACGGGATCACATCATTAGGAGAATGATGTGATGGACAAGACCCAATCCTAAGCATAGCACAAGATCGTGTAGTTCGTTTGCTAAGAGCTTTTCTAATGTCAAGTATCATTTCCTTAGACCATGAGATTGTGCAACTCCCGGATACCGTAGGAATGCTTTGGGTGTACCAAACGTCGCAACGTAACTGGGTGGCTATAAAGGTGCACTACAGGTATCTCCGAAAGTGTCTGTTGGGTTGGCACGAGTCGAGACTGGGATTTGTCACTCTGTATGACGGAGAGGTATCTCTGGGCCCACTCGGTAATGCATCATCATAATGAGCTCAATGTGACTAAGGAGTTAGACACGGGATCATGCGTTACGGAACGAGTAAAGAGACTTGCCAGTAACGAGTTTGAACGAGGTATTGGGATACCGACGATCGAATCTCGGGCAAGTAACATACCGATAGACAAAGGGAATTGTATACGGGATTGATTGAATCCCCGACATCGTGGTTCATCTGATGAGATCATCGTGGAACATGTGGGAGCCAATATGGGTATCCAGATCCCGCTATTGGTTATTGGCCGGAGAGGTGTCTCGGTCATGTCTGCATGGTTCCCGAACCCGTAGGGTCTACACACTTAAGGTTCGGTGACGCTAGAGTTGTCATGGGAAATAGTATGTGGTTACCGAAGGTTGTTCGGAGTCCCGGATGAGATCCCGGACATGACGAGGAGCTCCGGAATGGTCCGGCGGTGAAGATCGATATATTGGACGAAGGGTATTGGAGTCCGGAAGTGTTCCGGGGGTACCAAGCTATGGCCAGCATGACCGAAAGGTGTTTCGGGAGCGCCGGCAAGTGTTGGAGGGCCTCATGGGCCAAAGGGGAAGGGGCAAACCAGCCCACTAAGGGGTGGTGCGCCCCCCACACCCTTTCCCGCGTTACTTGGGGAGGTGGGGCGCCTCCACCTGGCTTGGGAGGCAAGCCTCCACCTGCTTGGCTTGGGGGGCAAGTCTCCCTAGGATTTTCCCTAGGGAGATCCAATCTGCTTGGCCGCCGCCCCTAGGGGAAACCCTAGGGCGCCTCCCCTCTCCCCTTGCCCCTATATATAGTGGAGGGGTGGGAGGCCAGTTGCACCTCTTCCCTGGCGCAACCCTCCCTCCTCATACACCTCCTCCTCCGTAGTGCTTAGCGAAGCTCTGCCGGAGAAGCACGAGCTCCATTGCCACCACGCCGTCGTGCTGCTGGAGTTCTCCCTCAACTTCTCCTCTCCCCTTGCTGGATCAAGAAGGAGGAGACCTCCCCGGGCTGTACGTGTGTTGAACGCGGAGGCGCCGTCCGTTCGGCGCGAGATCGGATCTTCCGCGATTTGAATCGCCGGAGTACGACTCCATCAACCGCGTTCTTGTAACTCTTCCGCTTAGCGATCTTCAAGGTTATGAAGATGCACTCCCTCTCTCTCTCGTTGCTAGCATCTCCTAGATTGATCTTGGTGACACGTAGGAAAATTTTGAATTATTGCTACGTTCCCCAACAGTGGCATCATGAGCTAAGTCTATGCGTAGATTCTATGCACGAGTAGAACACAAAGTAGTTGTGGGCGATGATTTGTTCAATTTGCTTGCCGTTACTAGTCTTATCTTGATTCGGCGGCATTGTGGGATGAAGCGGCCTGGACCGACCTTACACGTACACTTACGTGGGACAGGTTCCACCGACTGACATGCACTTGATGCATAAGGTGGCTAGCGGGTGTCTGTCTCTCCCAGTTTAGTCGGATCGGATTTGATGAAGAGGGTCCTTATGAAGGGTAAATAGCAATTGGCATATCACCGTTGTGGCTTTTGTGTAGGTAAGAAACGTTCTTGCTAGAAACCCATAGCAGCCACGTAAAACATGCAACACCAATTAGAGGACGTCTAACTTGTTTTTGCAGGGTATGCTATGTGATGTGATATGGCCAAAAGGATGTGATGAATTATATATGTGATGCATGAGATTGATCATTTTCTTGTAATAGGAATCATGACTTGCATGTCGATGAGTATGACAACTGGCAGGAGCCATAGGAGTTGTCTTAATTTATTGTATGACCTGCGTGTCAATGAAAACGCCATGTAATTACTTTACTTTATTGCTAACCGTTAGCCATAGTAGTAGAAGTAATAGTTGGCGAGACAACTTCATGAAGACACGATGATGGAGATCATGATGGTGGAGAACATGGTGTCATGCCGGTGACGAAGGTGATCATGCCGCGCCTTGAAGATGGAGATCAAAGGCGCAAGATGATATTGGCCATATCATGTCACTTTATGATTTGCATGTGATGTTTGTCATGTTTACATCTTATTTGCTTAGAACGACGGTAGCATAAATAAGATGATCCCTCACTAAAATTTCAAGAGACGTGTTCCCCCTAACTGTTCACCGTTGCGAAGGTTCGTTGTTTCGAAGCACCACGTGATGATCGGGTGTGATAGATTCTAACGTTCGCATACAACGGGTGTAAACCAGATTTACACATGCGAAACACTTAGGTTGACTTGACGAGCCTAGCATGTACAGACATGGCCTCGGAACACAAGAGGCCGAAAGGTCGAACATGAGTCGTATAGTAGATACGATCAACATGGAGATGTTCACCGATGATGACTAGTCCGTCTCACGTGATGATCGGACACGGCCTAGTTGACTCGGATCATGTATCACTTAGATGACTAGAGGGATGTCTATCTAAGTGGGAGTTCATTAAATAATCAGATGAACTTAATTATCATGAACATAGTCAAAAGGTCTTTGCAAATTATGTCGTAGCTTACGCTTTAGTTCTACTGTTTAAGATATGTTCCTAGAGAAAATTTAGTTGAAAGTTGATAGTAGCAATTATGCGGACTGGGTCCGTAAACTGAGGATTGTCCTCATTGCTGCATAGAAGGCTTATGTCCTTAATGCACCGCTCGGTGTGCTGAACCTCGAGCGTCGTTTGTGGATGTTGCGAACATCTGACATACACGTTTTGATGACTATGTGATAGTCCTGTGCGTAATGTTGAACGGTTTAGAATTGAGGCACCGAAGACATTTTGAAACGTCGCGGAACATATGAGATGTTCCAAGAGCTGAAATTGGGATTTTAGGCCCGTGCCCACGTCAAGAGGTATGAGACCTCTGACAAGTTTCTTAAGCCTGCAAACTAAGGGAGAAAAGCTCAACCATTGAGCATGTGCTCAGATTGTCTGAGTACTACAATCGCTTGAATCGAGTGGGAGTTAATCTTCCAGATGAGATAGTGATGGTTCTCCAAAGTCACTGCCACCAAGCTACTAGAGCTTCGTGATGAACTATAACAAATCAGGGATAGATACGATGATCCTTGAGCTATTCGCGATGTTTGACACCACGAAAGTAGAAATCAAGTAGGAGCATCAATTGTTGATGGTTAGTAAAACCACTAGTTTCAAGAAGGGCAAGGGAAAGAAGGGATACTTCATGAAACGGCAAATCAGTTGCTGCTCTAGTGAAGAAACCCAAGGTTGAACCCAAACCCGAGACTAAATGCTTCTGTAATGAGGGGAACGGTCACTGAAGCAGAACTACCCTAGATACTTGGTAGATGAGAAGGTAGGCAAGGTCGACAAAAGTATATTGGATATACATTATATTAATGTGTACTTTACTAGTACTCCTAGTAGCACCAGGGTATTAGATACCGGTTCGGTTGCTAAGTGTTGGTAACTCGAAATAAAAGGCTACGGAATAAACGGAGACTAGCTAAAGGTGAGATGACCATATGTGTTGGAAGTGTTTCCAAGGTTGATGTGATCAAGCATCGCATGCTCCCTCTACCATCGAGATTGGTGTTAAACCTAAATAATTGTTATTTGGTGTTTGCGTTGAGCATAGACATGATTGGATTATGTTTATCGCAATACGGTTATTCATTTAAGGAGAATAATGGTTACTCTGTCTATTTGAATAATACCTTAAATGGTCTTGCACCTAAAATGAATGGTTTATTGAATCTCGATCGTAGTGATACACATGTTCATGCCAAAAGATATAAGATAGTAATGATAGTACCACATACTTGTGGCGCTGCCACTTGAGTCATATTGGTATAAAATGCATGAAGAAGCTCCATGTTGATGGATCTTTGGACTCACTCGTTTTTGAGAAGATTGAGACATGTGAACCATGTCTATTAGTATATATGCATGAAGAAAGTCCATACAGATGGACCGTTTGGACTCACTTGATTTTGAATCACTTGAGACATGCAAATCATACCACATGGGCAAGATGACTGAAAGGCCTCGTTTTCAGTAAGATGGAACCAGAAAGCAACTTGTTGGAAGTAATACATTTTGATGTGTGCAGTCCAATGAGTGCTGAGGCATGCAGTGGATATCATTATGTTCTTGCTTCACAGATGATTTGAGTAGATGCTGAGTATATTTACTTGATGAAACACAAGTCTGAATTATTGAAAAGTTCAAGTAATTTCAGAGTGAAGTTGAAGATCGTCGTGACAAGAGGATAAAATGTCTGTGATATGATCATAGAGATGAATATCTGAGTTACGAGTTTGGCACACAATTAAGAAATTGCGGAAATTGTTTCACGACTAATACCGCCTGGAACACCATAGTGTGATGGTGTGTCCGAACATCATAACTGCACCCTATTGGATATGGTGCATACCATGATGTCTCTTATCGAATTACACTATCGTTTATGGGTTAGGCATTAGAGACAACCGCATTCACTTTAAATAGGGCACCACGCAATTCCGTTGAGACGACACCGTATGAACTATGGTTTAGAGAAACCTAAGCTGTCGTTTCTTAAAAGTTTGGGGCTGCGACGCTTATGTGGAAAAGTTTCAAGCTGATAAGCTCGAACCCAAAGCGGATAAATGCATCTTCATAGAATACCCAAAACAGTTGGGTATACCTCCTATTTCAGATCCGGAAGCAAAGTGATTGTTTCTAGAAACAGGTCCTTTCTCGAGGAAAAGTTTCTCTTGAAAGAATTGAGTGGGAGGATGGTGGAGACTTGATGAGGTTATTGAACCATGACTTCAACTAGTGTGTAGCAGGGCACAGGAAGTTGTTCCTGTGGCACCTACACCAATTGAAGTGGAAGCTTATGATAGTGATCATGAAACTTCGGATCAAGTCACTACCAAACCTCGTAGGACGACAAGGATGCATGCTACTTCAGAGTGGTACGTAATCCTGTCTTGGAAGTCATGTTGCTAGACAACAATGAACCTACGAGCTATGGAGAAGTGATGATGGGCCCGGATTCCGACGAATGGCTCGAGGCCTTAAAATCCGAGAGAGGATCCATGTATAAAAACAAAGTGTAGACTTTGGAAGAACTACTTGATGGTCGTAAGGCTGTTGGGTGCAGATGGATTTTAAAAGGAAGACGGACAATGATGGTAAGTGTCACCATTAAGAAAGCTCGACTTGTCGTTAAGATGTTTTCCGACAAGTTCAAGGAGTTGACTACGATGAGATTTTCTCACTCGTAGCGATGCTAAGAGTCTGTTGGAATTATATTAGCAGTTACTGCATTATTTATGAAATCTTGCAGATAGGATGTCAAAAACATTGTTTCCTCGACGATTTTCTTGAGGAAAGGTTGTATGTGATACAACCAGAAGGTTTTGTCAATCCTGAAAGATGCTAACAAGTATGCAAAGCTCCAGCAATCCTTCTAAGGATTGGAGTAAGCATCTCGGAGTTGGAATGTACGCTTTGATGAAATGATCAAAGATTTTGGGTTTATACAAAGTTTATGAGAAACTTGTATTTCCAAAGAAGTGAGTGGGAGCACTATAGAATTTTTGATGAGTATATGTTGTTAACATATTGTTGATCAGAAATGATGTAGAATTTCTGGAAAGCATACAGGGTTATTTGAAAAGTGTTTTTCATTGGAAAACCTGGATTATGCTACTTGAACATTGAGCATCAAGATCTATAAGGATAGATCGAAAACGCTTAACAGTACTTTCAAATGAATGCATACCGTGACAGGATTTTGAAGGAGTTCAAAATAGATCAGCAAAGAAGGAGTTCTTGGCTGTGTTACAAGGTGTGAGTATTGAGTAAGACTCAAGACCTGACCACGGCAGAAGAGAGAGAAAGGACGAAGGTCGTCCCCTATGCTTTAGACGTAGGCTCTACAGTATGCTATGCTGTGTACCGCACCTGAAGTGTACCTTGCCATGAGTCAGTCAAGGGGTACAAGAGTGATCCAGGAATGGATCACATGATAGCGGTCGAACTTATCCTTAGTAACTAGTGGAC
This sequence comes from Triticum aestivum, assembly GCF_018294505.1. Taxonomy (NCBI): domain Eukaryota; kingdom Viridiplantae; phylum Streptophyta; class Magnoliopsida; order Poales; family Poaceae; genus Triticum; species Triticum aestivum. The sequence continues at coordinate 471,759,970 of NC_057799.1, read as the reverse complement.
TAAGGAATTTTCTCGATTATGGAGGTGGTGAAAGAGTTCGTCATAAAGGGTTGCGTCGATGCAAACTTTGACACTAATCCGGATGACTCTGAGTAGTAAACCGGATTCGTATAGTAGAGCAGTTATTTGGAACAGCTCCAAGTAGTGCGTGGTAGCTGCATCTACAATATGACATAGAGATTTGTAAAGCACACACGGATCTGAATGTTGCAGACTCGTTGACTAAAACCTCTCTCGTAAGCATAACATGTTCAAACCCTAGAACTCATTGAGTGTTAATCACATGGTGATGTGAACTAGATTATTGACTCTAGTAAACTCTTGGGTATTAGTCACATGGCGATGTGAACTTTGAGTGTTAATCACATGGTGATCCGAACTAGATTATTGACTCTAATGCAAGTGGGAGACTGTTGGAAATATGCCCTAGAGGCAATAATAAAATGGTTATTATTGTATTTCCTTGTTCATGATAATTGTCTATTGTTCATGCTATAATTGTATTAACTGGAAACCGTAATACATGTGTGAATACATAGGCCACAACATGTCCCTAGTAAGCCTCTAGTTGACTAGCTCGTTGATCAATAGATGGTTATGGTTTCCTGACCATGGACATTGGATGTCACGTTGGGGAACGTAGCAGAAATTCAAAAAATTTCGACGCATCACCAAGATCAATCTATGGAGTTTACTAGCAACGAGAGGGAAGTAGTGCATCTACATACCCTTGTAGATCGCGAGCGGAAGCGTTCAAGAGAACGGGGTTGATGGAGTCGTACTCGTCGTGATCCAAATCACCGATGATCCTAGCGCCGAACGGATGGCACCTCCGCGTTCAACACACGTACGGAGCAGCGACGTCTCCTCCTTCTTGATCCAGCAAGGGGGGCGGTTGATGGAGATCCAGCAGCACGACGGCGTGGTGGTGGAAGTAGTGGGATCCCGGCAGGGCTTCGCCAAGCGCAAGCGGGGAGGAAGAGGTGTCACGGGAGGGAGAGGGAGGCGCCAGGGCTTAGATCTTGCTGCCCTCCCTCCCCCCACTATATATAGGGCCAAGGGAGAAGGGGGGCGCAGCCTTGGCCCTTCCTCCAAGGAAGGGTGCGGCCAGGGAGGAGTCCATCCTCCCCAAGGCACCTCGGAGGTGCCTTCCCCCTTTAGGACTCTCCCTTTCCCTTATCTCTTGGCGCATGGGCCTCTTGGGGCTGGTGCCCTTGGCCCATATAGGCCAAGGCGCACACCCCTACAGCCCATGTGGCCCCCCGGGGTTGGTGGACCCCCTTGGTGGACCCCCGGACCCCTTTCGGCACTCCCGGTACAATACCGATAAAGTGCGAAACTTTTCCGGCGACCAAAATAAGACTTCCCATATATAAATCTTTACCTCCGGACTATTCCGGAACTCCTCGTGATGTCCGGGATCTCATCCGGGACTCCAAACAACTTTCGGGTTACCGCATACTAATATCTCTATAACCCTAGCGTCACCGAACCTTAAGTGTGTAGACCCTACGGGTTCGGGAGACATGCAGACATGACCGAGACGACTCTCCGATCAATAACCAACAGCGGGATCTGGATACCCATGTTGGCTCCCACATGCTCCTCGATGATCTCATCGGATGAACCACGATGCCGAGGATTCAATCAATCCCGTATACAATTCCCTTTGTCTATCGGTATGTTACTTGCCCGAGATTCGATCGTCGGTATCCCGATACCTTGTTCAATCTCGTTACCGGCAAGTCTCTTTACTCGTTCCGTAACACATCATCCCGTGATCAACTCCTTGGTCACATTGTGCACATTATGATGATGTCCTACCGAGTGGGCCCAGAGATACCTCTCCGTTTACACGGAGTGACAAATCCCAGTCTCGATTCGTGCCAACCCAACAGACACTTTCGGAGATACCTGTAGTGCACCTTTATAGCCACCCAGTTACGTTGTGACGTTTGGTACACCCAAAGCATTCCTACGGTATCCGGGAGTTGCACAATCTCATGGTCTAAGGAAATGATACTTGACATTAGAAAAGCTCTTAGCAAACGAACTACACGATCTTGTGCTAGGCTTAGGATTGGGTCTTGTCCATCACATCATTCTCCTAATGATGTGATCCCGTTATCAACGACATCCAATGTCCATGGTCAGGAAACCGTAACCATCTATTGATCAACGAGCTAGTCAACTAGAGGCTTACTAGGGACATGGTGTTGTCTATGTATCCACACATGTATCTGAGTTTCCTATCAATACAATTCTAGCATGGATAATAAACGATTATCATGAACAAGGAAATATAATAATAACCAATTTATTATTGCCTCTAGGGCATATTTCCAACAGTCTCCCACTTGCACTAGAGTCAATAATCTAGTTCACATCACCATGTGATTAACACTCACAGGTCACATCACCATGTGACCAACATCCAAAGAGTTTACTAGAGTCAACAATCTAGTTCACATCACTATGTGATTAACACTCAATGAGTTCTGGTTTGATCATGTTATGCTTGTGAGAGAGGTTATTAGTCAACGGGTCTGAACCTTTCAGATCCGTGTGTGCTTTACGAATATCTATGTCATCTTGTGGATGCTACCACGCGCTACTTGGAGCCATTTCAAATAACTGCTCTACTATACGAATCCGGTTTACTACTCAGAGTCATCCGGATTAGTGTCAAAGTTCGCATCGACGTAACCCTTTACGACGAACTCCTTTTCACCTCCATAATCGAGAAAATTCCTTAGTCCACTAGATACTAAGGATAAGTTCGACCGCTGTCATGTGATCCATTCCCGGATCACTATTGTACCCCTTGACCAACTCATGGCAAGGCACACTTCATGTGCGGTACACAGCATAGCATACTGTAGAGCCTACGTCTAAAGCATAGGGGACGACCTTCGTCCTTTCTCTCTCTTCTGCTGTGGTCAGGTCTTGAGTCTTACTCAATACTCACACCTTGTAACACAGCCAAGAACTCCTTCTTTGCTGATCTATTTTGAACTCTTTCAAAATCATGTCAAGGTGTGCGTTCTTTGAAAGTATCATCAGGCGTCTTGATCTATCTCTATAGATCTTGATGCCCAATATGTAAGCAGCTTTATCCAGGTCTTCCTTTGAAAAACTCCTTTCAAACAACCCTTTATGCTTTCCAGAAATTTTACATCATTTCGGATCAACAATATGTCATTCACATATACTTATCAGAAATGTTGTAGCGCTCCCACTCACTTTATTGTAAATACAAGTTTCTAACAAACTTTGTATAAACCCAAAAACTTTGATAACTCCATCAAAGCGTATATTCTGACTCCGAGATGCTTGCTCTAGTCCATGGAAGGATCGCTGGAGCTAGCATACCTTTTAGCATCCTTAGGATCGACAAAACCTTTCTGATTGTATCACATACAACCTTTCCTTACAAAACTGGTAAGGAAACTTGTTTTGACATCCATCTGCCAGATTTCATAAATGCAGCTAATGCTAACATGATTCCGACGGACTTAAGCATCGCTACGGATGAGAAAATCTCATCGTAGTCAACTCCTTGAACTTGTGAAAATACTCTTTGCCACAAGTCGAGCTTCATAGACGGTAACATTACCGTCCATGTCCGTCTTCTTCTTAAAGATCCATTTATCTCAATGGCTTGCCGATCATCGGGCAAGTTCACCAAAGTCCATGCTTTGTTCTGATACATGGATCCTATCTCGGATTTCATGGCTTCTAACCATTTGTCGGAATCCGGGCCCACCATCGCTTCTCCATAGCTCGTAGGTTCATTGTTGTCTAGCAACATGACTTCCAAGACAGGATCACGTACCACTCTGAAGTAGTACGCATCCTCGTCGTCCTACGAGGTTTGGTAGTGACTTGATCCGAAGTTTCATGATCACTATCATAAGCTTCCACTTCAATTGGTGTAGGTGCCACAGGAACAACTTCTTGTGCCCTGCTACACACTAGTTGAAGTTATGGTTCAATAACCTCATCAATTAAGTCTCCACCATCCTCCCACTCAGTTCTTTCGAGAGAAACTTTTCCTCGAGAAAGGACCCGTTTCTAGAAGCAATTACTTTTGCTTCCAGATCTGAAATAGGAGGTATACCCAACTGTTTTGGGTATTCTATGAAGATGCATTTATCCGCTTTGGGTTCGAGCTTATCAGCCTGAAACTTTTTCACATAAGCATCGCAGCCCCAAACTTTTAAGAAACGACAACTTAGGTTTCTCTAAACGGTGTCGTCTCAACGGAATTGCGTGGTGCCCCTTTTAAAGTGAATGCGGTTATCTCTAATGCCTAACCCATAAACGATAGTGGTAATTCGATAAGAGACATCATGGTATGCACCATATCCAATAGGGTGCAGTTATGATGTTCGGACACACCATCACACTGTGGTGTTCCAGGCGGTATTAATTGTGAAACACTTTCCACAATGTCTTAATTGTGTGCCAAACTCGTAACTCAGATACTCATCTCTATGATCATATCACAGACATTTTATCCTCTTGTCACGACGATCTTCAACTTCACTCTGAAATTACTTGAACCTTTCAATAATTCAGACTTGTGTTTCATCAAGTAAATACACTCAGCATCTACTCAAATCATCTGTGAAGTAAGAACATAACGATATCCACTGCATGCCTCAGCACTCATTGGACTGCACACATCAAAATGTATTACTTCCAATAAGTTGCTCTCTTGTTCCATCTTACTGAAAACGAGGCCTTTCAGTCATCTTGCCCATGTGGTATGATTTGCATGTCTCAAGTGATTCAAAATCAAGTGAGTCCAAACGATCCATCTGCATGGAGTTTCTTCATGCATATATACCAATAGACATGGTTCGCATGTCTCAATCTTTTCAAAAATGAGCGAGTCCAAAGATCCATCTACATGGAGCTTCTTCATGCGTTCTATACCAATATGACTCAAATGGCAGTGCCACAAGTATGTGGTACTATCATTACTATTTTATATCTTTTGGCACGAACATGTGTATCACTGCGATCGAGATTCATTTTAGGTGCAAGACCATTGAAGGTATTATTCAAATAAACAGAGTAACCATTATTCTCCTTAAATGGATACCCGTATTGCGATAAACATAATCCAATCATGCTCAACGCAAACACCAAATAACACCAGACTCGATGGTAGAGGGAGCATGCGATGCTTGATCACATCAACCTTGGAAACACTTCCAACATATATCGTCATCTCACCTTTAGCTAGTCTCCGTTTATTCCGCAGCTTTTATTTCGAGTTACTAACACTTAGCAACCGAACCGGTATCTAATACCCTGGTGCTGCTAGGAGTACTAGTAAAGTACACATTCATATAATGTATATCCAATATACTTCTGTCGACCTTGCCTGCCTTCTCATCTACCAAGTATCTAGGGTAGCTCTGCTTCAGTGACCGTTCCCCTCATTACAGAAGCACTTAGTCTTGGGTTTCGGTTCAACCTTGGGATTCTTCACTAGAGCAGCAAATGATTTGCTGTTTCATGAAGTATCCCTTTTGCCCTTGCCCTTCTAGAAACTAGTGGTTTTACTAACCATCAACAATTGATGCTCCTTCTTGATTTCTACTTTTGCGGTGTCAAACATCGCGAGTTGCTCAAGGATCATCATATCTATCCCTGATATGTTATAGTTCATCACGAAGCTCTAATAGCTTGGTGGCAGTGACTATGGAGAACCATCACTATCTCATCTGGAAGATTAACTCCCACTCGATTCAAGCGATTGTGGTACTCAGACAATCTGAGCACATGCTCAACGATTGAGCTTTTCTCCCTTAGTTTGCAGGCTTAAGAAACTTGTCAGAGGTCTCATACCTCTTGACGTGGGCACTAGTCTGAAATCCCAATTTCAGTCTTCGGAACATCTCATATGTTCTGCGACGTTTCAAAACCGTCTTTGGTGCCACAATTCTAAACCGTTAGCAATACGCACTGAACTATCACGTAGTCATCAAAACGTGTATGTCAGATGTTTCGTAACATCTACAGACGACGCTCGAGGTTCAGCACACCGAGCGGTGCATTAAGGACATAAGCCTTCTGTGCAGCAATGAGGACAATCCTCAGTTTACGGACCCAGTCCGCATAATTGCTACTACCAACTTTCAACTAATTTTTCTCTAGGAACATATCTTAAACAGTAGAACTAAATTGTAAGCTATGACATAATTTGCAAAGACCTTTTGACTATGTTCATGATAATTAAGTTCATCTGATTATTTAATGAACTCCCACTCAGATAGACATCCCTCTAGTCATCTAAGTGATACATGATCCGAGTCAAACTAGGCCGTGTCCGATCATCACGTGAGACGGACTAGTCATCATCGGTGAACATCTCCATGTTGATCGTATCTACTATACGACTCATGTTCGACCTTTCGGTCTCTTGTGTTCCGAGGCCATGTCTGTACATGCTAGGCTCGTCAAGTCAACCTAAGTGTTTCGCATGTGTTCCAAGGCCATGTCTGTACATGCTAGGCTCGTCAACACCCGTTGTATTCGAACGTTAGAATCTATCACACCCGATCATCACGTGGTGCTTCGAAACAACGAACCTTCGCAACGGTGCACAGTTAGGGGGAACACGTCTCTTGAAATTTTAGTGAGGGATCATCTTATTTATGCTACCGTCGTTCTAAGCAAATAAGATGTAAACATGACAAACATCACATGCAAATCATAAAGTGACCTTATATGGCCAATATCATCCTGCGCCTTTGATCTCCATCTTCGAGGCGCGGCATGATCACCTTCGTCACCGGCATGACACCATGATCTCCATCATTGTGTCTTCATGAAGTTGTCTCACCAACTATTACTTCTACTACTATGGCTAACGGTTAGCAATAAAGTAAAGTAATTACATGGCGTTTTCATTGACACACAGGTCATACAATAAATTAAGACAACTCCTATGGCTCCTGCCGGTTGTCATACTCATCGACATGCAAGTCGTGATTCCTATTACAAGAACATGATCAATCTCATACATCACATATATCATTCATCACATCCTTTTGGCCATATCACATCACATAGCATACCCTGCAAAAATAAGTTAGACGTCCTCTAATTGTTGTTGCATGTTTTACGTGGCTGCTATGGGTTTCTAGCAAGAACGTTTCCTACCTACGCAAAAGCCACAACGTGATATGCCAATTTCTATTTACCCTTCATAAGGACCCTTTTCACTGAATCCGATCCGACTAAAGTGGGAGAGACAGACACCCGCTAGCCACCTTATGCAACTAGTGCATGTCAGTCGGTGGAACCTGTCTCACGTAAGAGTACGTGTAAGGTTGGTCCGGGCCGCTTCATCCCACGATGCCGCCGAATCAAGATAAGACTAGTAATGGCAAGTAAATTGACAAAATCGACGCCCACAACTACTTTGTGTTCTACTCGTGCATAGAAACAACGCATAGACCTAGCTCTGATCCCGCTGTTGGGGAATGTAGCAGAAATTCAAAAAAATTCTACGCATCACCAAGATCAATCTATGGAGTTTACTAGCAACGAGAGGGAAGGAGTGCATCTCATACCCTTGTAGATCGCGAGCGGAAGCGTTCAAGAGAACGGGGTTGATGGAGTCGTACTCGTCGTGATCCAAATCACCGATGATCCTAGCGCCGAAAGGACGGCACCTCCGCGTTCAACACACGTACGGAGCAGCGACGTCTCCTCCTTCTTGATCCAGCAAGGGGGGGAGGTTGATGGAGATCCAGCAGCACGACGGCGTGGTGGTGGAAGTAGCGGGATCCCGGCAGGGCTTCGCCAAGCGCAAGCGGGGAGGAAGAGGTGTCACGGGAGGGAGAGGGAGGCGCCAGGGCTTAGATCTTGCTGCCCTCCCTCCCCCCACTATATATAGGGCCAAGGGAGAAGGGGGGCGCAGCCTTGGCCCTTCCTCCAAGGAAGGGTGCGGCCAGGGAGGAGTCCATCCTCCCCAATGCACCTCGGAGGTGCCTTCCCCCTTTAGGACTCTCCCTTTCCCTTATCTCTTGGCGCATGGGCCTCTTGGGGCTGGTGCCCTTGGCCCATATAGGCCAAGGCGCACACCCCTACAGCCCATGTGGCCCCCCGTGGCTGGTGGACCCCCGGATCCCTTTCGGCACTCCCGGTACAATACCGATAAAGTGCGAAACTTTTCCGGCGACCAAAATAAGACTTTCCATATATAAATCTTTACCTCCGGACTATTCCAGAACTCCTCGTGATGTCCGGGATCTCATCCGGGACTCCGAACAACTTTCGGGTTACCGCATACTAATATCTCTATAACCCTAGCGTCACCGAACCTTAAGTGTGTAGACCCTACGGGTTCGGGAGACATGCAGACATGACCGAGACGACTCTCCGGTCAATAACCAACAGCGGGATCTGGATACCCATGTTGGCTCCCACATGCTCCTCGATGATCTCATCGGATGAACCATGATGTCGAGGATTCAATCAATCCCGTATACAATTCCCTTTGTCTATCGGTATGTTACTTGCCCGAGATTCTATCGTCGGTATCCCGATACCTTGTTCAATCTCATTACCGGCAAGTCTCTTTACTCGTTCCGTAACACATCATCCCGTGATCAACTCCTTGGTCACATTGTGCACATTATGATGATGTCCTACCGAGTGGGCCCAGAGATACCTCTCCGTTTACACGGAGTGACAAATCCCAGTCTCGATTCGTGCCAACCCAACAGACACTTTCGGAGATACCTGTAGTGCACCTTTATAGCCACCCAGTTACGTTGTGACGTTTGGTACACCCAAAGCATTCCTACGGTATCCGGCAGTTGCACAATCTCATGGTCTAAGGAAATGATACTTGACATTAGAAAAGCTCTTAGCAAACGAACTACACGATCTTGTGCTAGGCTTAGGATTGGGTCTTGTCCATCACATCATTCTCCTAATGATGTGATCCCGTTATCAACGACATCCAATGTCCATGGTCAGGAAACCGTAACCATCTATTGATCAACAAGCTAGTCAACTAGAGGCTTACTAGGGACATGGTGTTGTCTATGTATCCACACATGTATCTGAGTTTCCTATCAATACAATTCTAGCATGGATAATAAACGATTATCATGAACAAGGAAATATAATAATAACCAATTTATTATTGCCTCTAGGGCATATTTCCAAGATGTCATTGATAACGGGATCACATCATTAGGAGAATGATGTGATGGACAAGACCCAATCCTAAGCATAGCACAAGATCGTGTAGTTCGTTTGCTAAGAGCTTTTCTAATGTCAAGTATCATTTCCTTAGACCATGAGATTGTGCAACTCCCGGATACCGTAGGAATGCTTTGGGTGTACCAAACGTCACAACGTAACTGGGTGGCTATAAAGGTGCACTACAGGTATCTCCGAAAGTGTCTGTTGGGTTGGCACGAATCGAGACTGGGATTTGTCACTCCGTATGACGGAGAGGTATCTCTGGGCCCACTCGGTAATGCATCATCATAATGAGCTCAATGTGACTAAGGAGTTAGCCACGGGATCATGCGTTACGGAACGAGTAAAGAGACTTGCCGGTAACGATATTGAACGAGGTATGGGGATATCGATGATCGAATCTCGGGCAAGTAACATACCGATAGACAAAGGGAATTGTATACGGGATTGATTGAATCCCCGACATCGTGGTTCATCCGATGAGATCATCGTGGAACATGTGGGAGCCAATATGGGTATCCAGATCCCGCTATTGGTTATTGGCCGGAGAGGTGTCTCGGTCATGTCTGCATGGTTCCCGAACCCGTAGGGTCTACACACTTAAGGTTCGGTGACGCTAGAGTTGTTATGGGAAATAGTATGTGGTTACCGAAGGTTGTTCGGAGTCCCGGATGAGATCTCGGACATGACGAGGAGCTCCGGAATGGTCCGGCGGTGAAGATCGATATATTGGACGAAGGGTATTGGAGTCCGGAAGTGTTCCGGGGGTACCAGGCTATGACCAGCATGACCGAAAGGTGTTTCGGGAGCGCCGGCAAGTGTTGGAGGGCCTCATGGGCCAAAGGGGAAGGTGCAAACCAGCCCACTAAGGGGTGGTGCGCCCCCACACCCTTTTCCACGTTACTTGGGGAGGTGGGGCGCCTCCACCTGGCTTGGGAGGCAAGCCTCCACCTGCTTGGCTTGGGGGGCAAGTCTCCCTAGGATTTTCCCTAGGGAGATCCAATCTGCTTGGCCGCCGCCCCCTAGGGGAAACCCTAGGGCGCCTCCCCTCTCCCCTTGCCCCTATATATAGTGGAGGGGTGGAAGGGCAGTTGCACCTCTTCCCTGGCGTAGCCCTCCCTCCTCATACACCTCCTCCTCCTCCGTAGTGCTTAGCGAAGCTCTGCCGGAGAACCACGAGCTCCATTGCCACCACGCCGTCGTGCTGCTAGAGTTCTCCCTCAACTTCTCCTCTCCCCTTGCTGGATCAAGAAGGAGGAGACGTCCCCGGGCTGTACGTGTGTTGAACGCGGAGGCGCCGTCCGTTCGGCGCTAGATCCGATCTTCCGCGATTTGAATCGCCGCGAGTACGACTCCATCAACCGCGTTCTTGTAACGCTTCCGCTTAGCGATATTCAAGGGTATGAAGATGCACTCCCTCTCTCTCTCATTGCTAGCATCTCCTAGATTGATCTTGGTGACACATAGGAAAATTTTGAATTATTGCTACGTTCCCCAACATGATTTGCTGTTGCTGTTGTTCTTCTCCTTCCTCTGCTGATGCTGGTGGGAGAGATCCTGCTTTGTCTGGGCGGATGGCTCGGCCACGGTGCTGGACCGGTCGGATGACTCGAGTTCTCTTTCTTCCAGAAGGGACACTTTTCGCGGTACTCAAAGCCAAAGATGGCGATGACTGTTGCAGGTGTGTTGGATTGATGTCCATACCCTCTCAGCGCCGGTGTCAAGAAAGGAGGAAACAACGTAGCGGCAATTGTACCGTGGTCGAAGATGATGACCTGCTTGCGACTGGTTACAGATCCTTGGCTGCAGAGGTCTTCTCTCAAAATTCAGGGATGATGACACAGGGCTTCAGAGATCTTTTTGTGTTATGGTTGTCTTAGGGTACTTTAGGTGTTCATGGTCCTTTATATTTGTGTTTCAGCGTGCTTGTAAGAGTCATCTACTTTGTACTGATTCGTGATATAAATGAAAAAATTCTAGAAAAAAGACCAGCCGATCGATGCGTAGTAAGCCTTTTTTGTTTTGTTTGGAGGGGTTCTAAACGGCGCGTTTATTTTTTATAAGCGTAAACTTTGCATAGTTACCTGAAGCCCAGTAGACAAGTCGGCCCAACCTGTCGGTAGTCTGCCTAAAGGCCCAATGACAAGATTAGACCAAACCAAAACCCAACCTCCAAAAAAAGAAGTCCAAACCACAACCCTCACCTCTTCCTCCCCTTCTGCCGTCGCCCGTCGCCGCCAGCGCCACCGCCGCCTCCTCCCGCCGCCCTCGGTCTCCGATGGCCGACGCACCGGAGCAGCCTACGCCAGACCCGCCCACACCGCCGCAGGAGGCCATCCAAAGGCCTAAGAAAAATAAGAAAGGCCGCAGGAAGAAACCGAAGAAAGCCGCCGCCGCCACTGCCGCCCCGTCCTCCTCTGGCGCCACCATGGTCGAGGACCCCTTCCTCGTCCTCGCCGGCGGCAAGGAAGGAGGTAACGAACTGACTTTCCAGTACTGGGCTCCACCTTGGTTCGGTTTGTCTCTGTGGTTACTGACGTGGCTGGGGATTCGGCGCAGGGTTCCTGGAGCTGGAGGAGATCGACGGGGCCGACTTCGGGATCTTCGGGAGCGTCGTGGAGGACGTGGGAGGAAGTGAGAAGAAAGCGTGGAATGACCAGAAGAAGAAGAGGAAGAAGAAACGCAAGCGAGGGGATGCCAAGCGCTTGGATGGCGATGCAGGCGGCGATGGTGATGGTGATGGCGATTGTGCAGGCGATTCGGTAGCTGAGAGCGAGGAGGAGGGTGAGAAGGGTGAGAAGAAAGGAAAGAGGAAGAAGAGGAACAAGAAGAAGAGGAAGGTGAAGGATAATGATTCAGAGAGCAAGGAGGACGTTGCTGATGACAATGTGGAAGGTGCTTAGCTTCTCATTTTCAGCCTGTGGCTTCGGACCATTTGCTTCTGTAGCTCTTAGACTGTAGTTTTTGCATTCTTTACTTTGTGCTTCTGTTAGTTGTGATTTGCCAAATTTTTAGTTAATAATACTGTTGTGTGCTTCCAGATATGCAAGATGACATTGAAAATATGGAACAAGACAACAAAGAGGAGGTGAAATTGGGTGAGGATGAACTTTATGCGTGGCTAGAGCTAAGATTGCATCCCCTTCTTATCAAGGCAATGCACAGGCTTGGGTTCAATGAACCAACACCTATACAGAAGGCTTGCATTCCTGCAGGGGCTCATCAAGGCAAGGTTTGTCAATGTTAACTCACAGGCCACTGGCCGTTGGCTTTTTCTACATGAAAATGGTGACACTATTCTTTACTGAAAATATGGTATTGTTCTTATGCTTGTTGCTTTCATAAAGTTGCCTAATGGATATATTATTGTATTATTATATACTGATAGTGCTATTTTTCGTCCCTCTTAGTTAACTAGTTATTAATTGAAGCTTTTTAAATTGCTCCAGATGAAACCTTAAGTCTTTTAACTATGCTCTTGTATTCTTTTTTACACTGCAACAGGATGTTATTGGAGCAGCTGAGACAGGTTCTGGCAAGACACTTGCTTTTGGTCTCCCTATTTTGCAGCGCCTTCTTGAAGAACGAGAGAAGACCACAAGATTACATGTAGAAGATGAAAAAGCAGCGGAGGGAAGTTCTACAGGAGGCCCACTCAGAGCACTTATTTTGACACCCACCAGAGAACTTGCCAAACAGGTATAAGAATGATCTAACATAGTGCAATTTACATTTGGCGTGGAATTTAATTGTTTGACGATGCTGTAGCAGTGTAGCTATAAATCTACGCTCTCCATCCTATTGCCCTTAGTGCTCAGTTGGGTTCAAATTTCCCTAGCTTCTTCAGTTTGAATTCTGAATATCGTTGGTCCTGTAATTTCTTCTGTGCAAGCTGTCACCTCTATTCGACTATGAGGTGCTATGTATCACCCACTCATTCACATGTTCTTATTCTTATCTACAGGTCTGTGATCATCTAAAAGAAGCAGCTAAGTTCTTAGGAATTCATGTTGTTCCTATTGTTGGTGGTTTATCCATGGAAAAGCAAGAACGACTTTTGAAAAAGAAACCTGAAATTGTTGTTGGAACTCCAGGAAGACTATGGGAGCTAATGTCATCAGGCAATCAGCACTTAGTTGAGGTTAGTATGTGAAAGTCTGAAAGCATATGTCAAATTGTTAGCGTGCATTTTGGCATTTCAGTGTATCATCAACATCACCATTCACACCCCTTGGGTTGCAGTATAGCTGTATAGGGAATAATTAATTAAATATTATCAGCAATCATAAGCTAATCTGAAATTGACTGTTTCGCATGAGTGATAACAAATGCCCAGCTTCCATGTACAAAGCTTTGTTACCGCATTGCAATCAGAAGATTCCCATCGCTGGAAGCTAGAAGAAAATGGCACACTTACTAGATTCACCTTTTTTCTGTTCGTACAAACTGCAAACAGAAAGCCAGGCTGGCATCTTTAGTCTGGAGAATGCTGGTTTACCTCCCAAGATAAAACTTCTTTTTGATGGAGCCCAGTGATCTCTGGTTGAAGCTAACCTATATCTGATGGTTATTACTACAATTTTGGACTTCTGGACAAATGAACCCAATAGTAAACTGAACTCATTTTATATTTCAGAAGAAGAGAGAATGAGTGTATAAATTTGGCATATTCTACTTATTGCAGTTGTCATTTTGTGGTTATTTTATGTTGAAGACATGGTGCTAACTGTCACAATATTCTGTTTTTATCACTCAGCTTCATTCATTGTCATTCTTCGTGTTGGACGAGGCTGATAGAATGATAGAGCGTGGTCATTTTAAAGAAGTGCAATCTATAATTGAGATGCTTCCATTATCCAATAGTTCTGATGAGCAAACTGTAAAAGCCACGTCAAGCTGTGAAACTGTAGCAAATTTGCAAATAAAGAAGAGGCAAACCTTTGTCTTCTCGGCAACGCTTGCGCTTTCAGCTAATTTTCGTAAGAAGTTGAAGCGTGGGCTTTCTACTTCAAAGACAGCGACGGCTGATGATCTTAGTTCTATTGAAGCACTTTCAAAGCAGGCTGGTATGAAACCTAATGCAGAAATAGTTGATTTGACAAATGCTTCGATCTTGCCTGAGAAACTTGAAGAATCATTCATCGAGTATGCCTTCTCTTCTTTTTGTACTTCTGTTATTATGGCCACTGTTTTTTTTGGCCTGTACTTTTTTATGAAAAATTATAATAGACAGTTTGACACTGAAAAATCATCGCTTGTTTTGCAGGTGTAGTGATGATGATAAGGATGCCAACCTTTATTATATATTGAGTGTTCATGGGCAAGGCCGCACGATAGTATTTTGCACATCGATTTCCGCACTGCGCCACATTTCTTCCTTATTACGCACTCTTGGAATAAATGTCTTGACAAATCATGCTCAAATGCAACAAAGGGCTCGCATGAAGGTGATTTTCTCCCATAAACTATACGTGATATTTACAATTAACATTTGCTAAGCTTTTGGAATTATCATTCAGTTTAGATTTTATCCGTTATATACTTAAATGCTTATGGCCAGAATTCCTGTAACCCGCACAATCCGGTACACATGAAAGTTATGCCTTTTATTCGGACATGCACTCTCATCTTTGGATGTTGCTAACAGTAATTAATGCACTAATGTTTGCCTGAAATTATCAGTTAATAACTGACTCTGGGATAAGAGGATGTTTTTTCTTTTCTTTTCAAGTTCTATGATGTTGTATGATCTACCTTCTGCACTGTAGTTTTTTTTTGTTCTTGCTTATTTTACATTGATCCGTATGACTGGTTATGTCCAAATAAAGTTGAGCACTTCTCATATATCCTTGTTTAGCTTTGCCTTCTGTAACATAAAGCGTTGAGGTTTTCCTGTGCTCATCCAGGCTGTGGATCGTTTCCGTGAAGGTGAGAACTCCGTTTTGGTCGCGACTGATGGTTTTGCAAGGGGCATGGACTTTGATAATGTTCGAACTGTTATCCATTATCAACTGCCACACTCAAGTGATGTAAGTGCACTGTTTATTTCTCAAACCTATACTTTCCTAGACATATAGACCAAGCTAACTAGAGCTATTAAAATTCTTGTTTGTCCCCTTAGGTTTATATCCACAGGAGTGGAAGGACAGCGCGTAAATCATTGACTGGCTGCAGTATTGCATTAATCTCCCCTGCCGACAAAGCCAAGTTTTACTCTCTTTGCAAGTCATTTTCAAAGGTGATTTATTTCAGGTGTATTCATACATTAAATATTACCGCATACGCGGCATATTCAGTCTCTCATGGCCTGTCATAACTGATCTTTTTGGCCACCCTTTCCGATATATTATTTCATAGCTGCGCTCTTCTATTTTGCACCTGTTGCTACAACTGCGTTTCCATCGCTCTCAAGTCTCAACCACTCAGTGTGGTGCATAATTTTACAATGGTTATTTCTCGGATTAAGCTGACTATAACCATTGATTGAAAATCACAGGAGAACCTGCAGCAGTTTCCTGTTGATCAGGCCTACATGCCTGCAATAATGAATAGGCTCTCCCTTGCTCGGCAGATTGACAAGATATCAAGTAAAAATTCAAAGGCAAGGGGTTTGTTAGATTTTCAATCATATTCTTTGGTCATTTCTAACACGTATGGATTAACCACTGGCCTCTGATTAAAGTTAGGTTATGGTTGTCTACGCTCTGATTTTCCTCTGCTTTCAGGAAAATGCTAACAAATCCTGGCTTCAGAGGAATGCTGAATCCATGGGTTTGATATTGGAGGCTAGTGACAGTGAGGAAGAACGTGTACGGGGCCACAAGCAACGAAAGGCGACTTCGGCACAGCTCCAGAAACTTCAACAGGTTTGAATGATTATGATGATTATATTAGGCTTATAGGGTTAGAATATCGGTAAACTAAACTATTTGTAGGTGTTCATGATTTTTACAATGTTTACCTATCTGGCCCGTATGTAAACATATTTTCCTTTGAATCACAGGATTTGAATGAACTCTTGCAACATCCCTTGCAGCCTAAGACATTCTCACGCCGCTATTTGGCTGGGGTTAGTTTTCTGTCATGGAGTAAATGTTATGGATCGATTTATGGTATCCTAACCTGACTAGAGTGTCTATTATGTGTTCACTGACTTGAACCATCAATTTATTCAGGCTGGTATTTCACCATTGCTTCAAAAGCAACTAGAAGAGTTGTCCAAAAGGCATGTAAACAGTAATAGCAGTAATGACAATAATAAAGGATCGCGGTTTGTTATGATTGGCCAGGATCGTGTGGAACCGTTGAAAGCTCTTCAAGATTCTGGGCAAGAGGTTAGGTTTCTATAGACTATTTACGGTATTCATAACCAGAATCAAGTTTGTATCTTGTGTATGTAGCTCATACATTAGTTGCCTTTGTTTGTGTATGTTGTTCATATTAGTTGCTTTTCATTTTATTTTAGATTTGTGTGAACATGGACAAGCAAAGGGAGAAGAGAAGACTTGCTGAGAATTGGAGGCGAAAGAAACACGAAGAGAAGAAAAGTAAACTTCTATCATCCTTTTCTTCTATTTCGCCTAACTTGCAGTTAGATGAATATTGGATGTAACCTGTCTCTGATCAAGTGTTTTACATTTCAAATATCCCCTTAACTATACTTACAATGATAAACAGTACAAACATTGTACAGACAGAGCACGCCCACCTTATAAGTACCGCCTTCTATTTTCAGGCACACGAGAACAAAAGAGAAAGGACAGGAGAAGTGCTAAAGAGAGGGACTGAATAATAAATGAAACACTGAAAGAGGAGGCATGTATTGTTTTGTTTGTCTCAGGGTTAGAAGGGGTAAATGTGCTAGGCTGCTTCATCATCAGGCCACTTCCCACGATTCCTTTCGAGAATGCATGCCTTCGCTGTTCATTTTGACATGAAAGATGATTGAAGAATGTCAGTTGGAGGAAACGAGATCGAGGCCGTGTATTCCGTGTTTTGCAGTAGAAGATAAGTTAGAACTGAGCCCTAGCAGATAATGAAAGCCGTACAATTGACCCGTCTCTGTAACATGTGTACGTTATCACAGTTTATCTTTGAGTGCTGATATGTTTTTGTTGTCCTGAGTGAGTTCACCCAGATGTTATATGTGGTAGAATTTTCAGGGCCTGTGCTATTATGGACCTTGACTTGATTAGGTGTCTGTCTGTCCAGGTGTGCTCAATGAAACAGAAGACTGTAACAGTATATCCAACCCAGGTGTGCTAGAGGTACAATTATGTCATAACTGACTTCAACCATCAATTTATTCAGGCAGGTATTTCACCATTGCTTCAAAAGCAAGTAAGTACGTAGAAGAGTTTCCGAAAGGAATGTAAACAGTAATAGCAGTAATAACGAGAATATAGGGTCTTGAATTTTTGTTATTTGGCTACGAGGTACATGTGTCTTCACCAAATATCAGAGCATGAGTACGCACGGGTTTTACTTGACAGGGTACAAAAACAGTACAAAAACACAATCTTCTACTCCCTCCGTTTCTAAATATAAGTCTTTGTAGAGATTTCACTATGAACCACATACTGATGTATATGGATGCATTTTAGAGTGTAGATTTACTTATTTTGCTCCGTATGTAGTCCATTGTGGAATCTTTGTAAAGAATGTTTCATTCAACGGATCAGATTGCACCTATGACGCTGAACCTAACGCTAAGAGCAACTCCAGTAGAGTTGCCCTATGGCCCTGATCACCATAATAACTATTAATAGGATGATTTTGACTCAAAATAACACTTTAGCAGAGTCCACATATACCTCCACATTTATGAAGTCGCTCCAAAAACGAGCTCATAGCCTTTAAATATGGAGGATGTGGAGGCCCTGCTTGGAGCTTGCTTCATATCCAACCGCAAACGCAGGAGGGAAGTTTTAAATTCTTTCTCGTCGCGCCACAGCTGGATTTGAAGTTGTTGGCCCAAGTTCACACACAAATAATCACCGGTGAGCCATGGTGAATGGACGACCAACCATCTGCACACTAATGGTCTCTACCACACCCTTTGATTCCCGAGGCAGCCGTTCGGATGGCCACATGGCTTCATCCCCGGCTATAAAAGCCCGGTGACGAGGCGTCCTCATTACCAAAGCCCTAGCCGCCTCCTCCCCTCCCATCTCCTTCAACATCCGGGACAATGCCGTTGCGCAAGAACGTAGCCTATTGGCTCAATTTGGCGGCTGAGCGGAACCTCATGTCCTAGGCTGCGCACGACGCAAACTCTCCCCGTGGCGCACTAGTCGCGGCAGCAGCCAGATTCTCCTCCCGCATCGGCAGGGGATCCAACGCTTCCTGTGGCACCGACGACTCCACTAGTGGCTAATGGCGTAGGGCTTGCCCCCTTGTCCGGGTGAAGGAGGAGGTCCTCGTCAGCCTCGCTGCCCCCCCGCTCCAATGAGCGACGTTGTACCAGTTGAGGCCAGCCAGACGCGGTGCTGGAGCTCGAGGATTCACTTGACGCCGTGATGTGGCTCTCCGCCCTCGAAACTCGCAACGAGGAGTACATCCGGCAACAGCAGCGGCAGCTCGCGGTTGCCGCTCATGAGTTAGGCCCCTACGCCTTCCTAGACTATCCCTTTGGAGGAGGAGGAGGGCAGCGACGACGACGGGGGCGATTACTAGATGCCGTGGGCCACCGACTAGTGTTAGGTAGTTCTAGGTAGCCACATTGTGTATGTATTTTAAAATATCATTAAAAGATTGTTCAAGCCGCTAATTATATACGTATAAAATAAACATTTTTGGCACTAAATATAATTGCTATCAAGTTAAGTTACCGTGCTTAAATTGAGCTTAAATTGGCCCTATAATATTGAAGAAATGTTATAAAAAGGGGAAAATATTTTTCTTATGGGACATTTAATTCGACTTCCGGTAAGGAAACAGGCTCGACGTCCAATTCGACTTCCGAATTCCGATAGACAACTGTATTCCTTCCCCGACTCTCACAAGAGGCAGCAGCGGCAGGGGCCTCTGCCTACATTAACATCGACGTTGCCTCTCTCGATCTCTCGTCCCGGTAATCAGAACTTGATGGTAGCCCTTTCCTTGGTTCTCGCCGCGAATCCACAGAGAACGAGCGGAACAAACGTGCGCGGCGATGGGGGCTTCGGCACTCACATCGGCGCCCGGTGAAGAAGCTTCTACGAGGCCCAGCCCCAGCGGTTTCGCCTCCTACGCCGACAAGCTCCGAGGCGACCTGGACAAGATCGCGGCGGACGCGACCGACAAGGACGTCCTGGATGCCCTCGCGGAGCTCAGCAAGGCCGTCGGCAAGATGGCAACAACGGCGGCCGCGGCCGGCGAGCACGTCTTGTACAACTTGGACTCTGTAGCCACGGGCGACCTCGCCCTCGAGATCGACGAGGCCATCGAGTTGATAGCAGAGGCGGCCGCGGCAGGCGAGGCAGACTGGGTGATGGGCACCACGCGGTTGCTCATGGCGAGCGCCGAGGAAATCACCCGCCACCTCACGGAGGCCATCGAGGAAGACAAAGCAGCGGCGGGCGGAGCCAGCGGGGTTGAACTTGAAGAACAGGCCGTGGACGGCGATGCTTCCTTGGACGATCGGGTTCAGCAAGAGATGTACGAGGAGCAGGAGGAGGCCTTCTTGGACGAACTCGACTACCTCGACATGGTCTTGGATGTTGACGAGGCCTTGGATGATTTGCGCCTGGAAGCGGCCGGGTGCAGCGGTGGCCGTCCGCCAACGACAGGGTTTCTTGGACGATATGATTTTTTCACACTGCAAGATTTCTTGAAGTTGGTTGATTGATTGATGACGCTTTGTAAGAGACGCATAGTGGATCTGCTACGGCGTAGTGAAGCCGTGGAAGAGATGTAGCAGTAGGCTAGCTATATAGTAGCAGAGGTTCCCCATGCACGTCCATGTAAGGGCGGGATCAGACAAACTCATGTGTAAGACTTTCTAAGCTCGACGACCAAATTAAGTGCATACACTGGTGCACATTTCTTGCTACATCTACTCGTTTTTGGAAATTTGCTGTGATATATTTCGTCAAGTTTGGAACATAAATATTTAGATTAATAATGCGAGAACAGAGAATATATAGATGTGATTTACTGTATGTGATTATTACATAGGAGTAGCTGTCAAATACGGTGTATTTATTTTATTAAATACAAGTAGCATAATAGTTTTCTCAGTTGCATGTTGAGGTACATCTTTTTCAGACGTGGTTGCACGTTGAGATGACATGTTTACATACTAAGAGAAATTTGTTAAGAAGCATAGTTCATTTAATTATACTAGCAAAAAAAACCGTGCGTTGCAATGGGATAAAAAGCCCCACACTTTTCTAACCCAATAACCATGAGTAAGACCCCAATAGGTCAACGTCCTTTCTTTCAACACATGACATCCCATATGTGTTGCCACTTATTCTCCTTCTCACCCTCGTTGATGGTGGCATCAGTGCTCACACAATCACAAGGCGTTTGAATGTTGTCAATTTTAAGACGTCTCTCCTGGCATAAGATAAGAAATGTCCTTTGTTTTGGTGAGGTTTTGACGAGCCGTTGTCACGACCGGTTTTTCAATAAAATAATTATTGAGAAACCAATCCCTGTTACGGACCAGCGAGGAAGAATTCCTTCTCACTGATAGACAATACATTGGTCACAGAAGAAAAATACCAGGAGTACTAAATATAATACAAAGTTGAGCAGAGACTGCCTAACAATTTATTACATGCACGCCGATAAAACAATACGGCGGATAGAGTGGCAAACTTCTAACTCACGAAAAAACGATGGTGGAAATATCATCGCGAAGCGAGTGACATGATTCCAGAATACTACAACTCTTCGAGCGTCGGAGTGAGGCCTGAGAAGACTTATTGCGGGTGGCGGAAGCGTAAACGATACAAGTGACCAATATCCGGGATCGCGCAGGACTGACTGGGACTCCTCTAGGCGTCGGACGCGCTATCAAACTCTTCATCCAAGAGATCGCCTTCGTCAACATCTGGCCAAATCAACAAGCCAGGTGAGTACTATGAAAGTACTCGCAAGACAGTCGGACATAAGGTATAACAAATGCAAACATGAAGCACATGAATAAGTTAACCAGTGCGATCAGACATAGAGATAATAAATACTGGGTGCCAAGCGAGGGTCTGAATGACGCCTCGAGCGGAAACTGCAGAATAGTAATACTGGTGCCAAACGAGTGTCTGAAAGACTCCTCGAGAGGAAAATGCGGAATAATAATACAGCTGCCAAACGAGTGTCTGAAAGACTCCTCGAGCGGAAAATGCGGAATAATAATACAGGTGCCAAACGAGTGTCTGAAAGACTCCTCGAGCGGAAAATGCGGAATAATAATACAGGTGCCAAACGAGTGTCTGAAAGACTTCTCGAGCGGAAAATGCGGAATAATAATACAGGTGCCAAACGAGTGTCTGAAAGACTCCTCGAGCGGAAAATGCGGAATAATAATACAGGTGCCAAACGAGTGTCTGAAAGACTCCTCGAGCGGAAAATGCGGAATAATAATACAGGTGCCAAACGAGTGTCTGAAAGACTCCTCGAGCGGAAAATGCGGAATAATAATACAGGTGCCAAACGAGTGTCTGAAAGACTCCTCGAGCGGAAAATGCAGAACAATAATGCCACAGTCGGGCGTCGGGGCGACACCACATAAAGGGCTTATAACAGAAAGTAAAGACAGTGCATGCCGCAGTCGGACGTCTGAGCGACATCACATAAAGGGCTTATATCGAAAGTGAGAAACGAGTACACGCCACAGTCGGACGTCTGCGCGACGTCTCATAAAGGGCTTATATTGTAACACAACACTACAATAATTCGGGAATATAACTTATCACAAGCACGAGACAAATATAATGTTAGTCCATCCACAGGAATAACAATAAAATTGAATTTACCACTTGAGCTTGTTCACCGGGGGCAAGTTTTTCACACGGATAGATTTGGATATAAAGTCTACATTACTGATCATGGATACGATGATTTGGAAAGAATTGACTCTGCAGAGTTTGTACTTAACCACAGCCAACGGATTTCAGTAGTCACGGGGACTAGTTCCGTCTACGGTGTTCTGGAAGGAACACGTCTAACCAGTACACACCCAATTTAACCATCCGAAGCCAGGGATCACCCTCGGCAACATTCAGGAAAAACCCTGAGTCGGGGAGGCTACAACCTCGCGTAGCATGGGATCAAATTTCTATACGCGCGCTATAAGGGGGTGCCCCCCCTCTCGGTCCCAACCGGAAACACCCATGCCCCCTGACCGAATGACTGGCTTTAATCCTGGGCCAAGGTACCATCATCCCGGCCTCTCTGTTTGGTGTGTACACGGAAAGAGGTTACCAACTTACTAAACCGTATCCTGGCAATGAGACATGTGGTAGCACGGAAAGGGGAAGGGACGATAACACGGCTCCAACCATGTTAACGTCGGAAAAGTCGGATGACACAAGGCTGGCATGCTACAACAGTACCACCTTGCTGCCCTTCATGTCACCACATGATTAGGCCACCTCTCATCAGAGGTCATCGCAACTTTGGAACATGCGGGAAAAGATCGATAACGTGGCTCCAACCACGTTAACGTCGAAGAGAGTCGGATGACGCAAGGCTGGCATGCTACAACAGTACCACCTTGCTGCCCTTCATGTCACTACATGATTAGGCCACCTCTCATCAGAGGTCATCGCAACTTCGGAACAACCGGGTCGTTGCCTTACAAGCAACGAGGTATTTATCGACACTCACATGCCACGCACAAACTTTCACATGAACATGCAAAACATCTGCCATATCAAATGTTCAAACATGCTTGCCTGGTTCGGAGAAGTCGGAGTCTAGCTCGGCGAAGTTCGCGGCTCCGTCCCCTCTCCCGGAACCTACGGCAATCACGAAACGGGGTACTAACGTGAAAACCAACACATGCACAGAAACTTTGCCAAATATTTTTCAAATAAATCCCATAAAAAACTAGACAAAATTTGGAGATTGACAGAAAAAGAATCACTCAAAAATACCTTTTCATTAAAAAGTTATAAAGGTTTCTGTCCAGGGACCTTTCTGTAATGAAACAGAAAAGTTCCAGGGTTTTAACTGAGAAAACAGAAAACGCTTCGGCTGGGAATGCGCAAGCGCAAGGAGAAAACGTATTTTGCCCGAAGGCGCCAACAGAAAACGGTTCGGGGAAATAAAACAGAGGCTGACACGCGGGGCCCGCATGTCAGGTTTGAAAGCTCGCCGGCGCCCGAAGACGGCGGTGGACGCCGGCGTCGAACCACGGCGAGTTAGGAGAAACGGAGGGTACCAAGAGCTTCAGTGTCTTCTTCCGCGTCGGTGGGTGGTGGACTCGTCCAACGGGGAGCACCACGTCGACGGCGACACTATCTCCGGCGGACGGCGGTTCGGGTGAGGTTGGGGAACTCCGGTGGAGGGCTGCAAAGTACGAATTGAGGCGCGGGTCAGAACGGGTGATGCAAGGAGAAGCTACTGGCAAGAGAATGGGGGCTGCGGAGCACACACGGGGGCGAATCGGGCTGGATCCCGTGGCGGATCGCGGCGGCCGGAGTCGAGGAAGGAGACCCCCTCGCGGCTCTTCCAGTGGCTGGGCGTGCTCTAGGGGAAGTGTAGGGCTGGTGGGTGCTCGAGTTGAAGCTCGGGGCCCCTATTTATAGGCAGATCGACGGGGTGGCCGTGAACGGAGAATCTCCGGCGAGCGATTACGGCGGAGCAGTGGGTTGGCAGGGGGTTTGAGCGGTCGAGCAGCATCAGTGGATGTTACGGGACTCGTTTTGCAGCTAAACGGAGCTGGTCCTGGCGTAATGGCGTCTGCCCACGGTGAGGTGACCGCACGGGCTCAACGGCGGCAGAGAGCGCGCTCCGCGCCCTGGGGTTCACGACGAGAGCGGCAGCGCATTCGGGGGAGTGGACGGCCACGCGGCGGGCTCCGGTGGTTTGGGCGGCGCTGGGTGGAGTCGGCGGCGCCGTGTCTCCCGCTGGCGTCCGCAAAGCCGCCGCCGGCGTCGGTCACGGGGCGGCGCACCTTCTGCTGCTCGTCGCCGACGCCCGCAAGATGCCAGGCACTCGTGCGGTGCAGGAACAAGTGGGCGAGGACGAGGAGCAAGGCGACGCGAGGGTACTGGCGAGATCGACGCCCGTTTCTGAAGAAAACGACAGTGAGCCACTGACTGAACTCTGAACTTAACTGAAACTTGACAGTGACCAAGCATTGCAGGTGTTCGACAGTAGGTTTTGGTAAAGAGATAAATTTTTCTGGAGCTGTAACTTGGTGAGATGATCACTCAAAGCACCCAGGGGCTGCATGAATTTACTTGGAATTTTTGGAGAAAGTTTTGAATGAATTTCACCAAATTTGGCAAATCTGGTCCAAACTTGCAGCTGATGTAGTTTGAAATTTTTGAACTGGAGACCAGTGGATCTTCATGGTTCCAGGTTGAGGGTTCAAAGGACTAGGAGGGGAAAAAGGTTTGGTGGCAAAAATCAAAACAGAAAAAGGAGTTCCTTTGTAAATCTCCAAGTGCTATAAGAGAAGACAGAAATTTATTTGAATAGAATTTGAATGGAAATGATCACATGAGGAGGTTCAACTTGCTGGATTTGATGCAAATCATGATCCAAAGGTGAGGGAAGGGTTAGGAGAGAGGATTTGCACTAATGCCATGGCAAGAAGGAATAGTTGAAAGTGGCAAAGTACTTTCCAAAAGCCATAGTGCAAATTCAAGAAAAGGTTTTCAAAAGTTATTCTCTCAAATGAAAAACATTTTGTCTTGAGCCCAAATGAAAAGCAAGAACCCCCAAGGTCAAAGGCAGATCTTGGGTGAATCCAAATAAAATTTTTGCCATAAAGAAAAAATATTTGAGAGTGAGAGTTCTCTTGAAGAAATTTTTTAAATCACTCCCTCAAGTCAAATAAAAATCTTTTTGAAAAATCCAAATAAAAACTTGGGTGTCACAACACCTACCCCCTTAGGAAAAATCTCGTCCTCGAGATTTCTGCTGATCCTCAAATAGATATGGATACTCTGCTCGGAGGAAATCTTCCCTTTCCCATGTGGCTTCATCCTCAGTGTGGTTGCTCCACTGGACCCTGAAAACTTTGTCGTTTTCTGACGGGTCCTCCGTTCAGACTCTTCTAAAATCTTTACTGGCCTTTCTCTGTAGGTGAGATCTGGTTGCATATCAATGTCCTCATGAGGTACATGTTTCTCCGGGTTACTCACACATTTCCTCAACTGCGAGACGTGGAATACGTCATGGACGTCTGACAGCTCCTTGGGGAGGTCTAGTTGGTAGGCTACTGTGCCTCTTCGTGCCTTTACACAAAATGGTCCAATAAATCTTGGGGCTAGTTTCCCCTTAATTTTGAACCGTTGCAGACCCCTCATAGGAGATACTCGGAGGTATACGGAATCACCAGGTTCAAAGCTGACCTCACGATGCTTCTGATCATAGTAGCTCTTTTGTCGGCTCTGTGCTGTCTTGAGTCTGTCCCTGATTTGTTTAACTTTTTCCTCGGCCTCCTTAAGCATATCTGGGCCGAAGATACGGCTGTCACCTGTTTCTGACCAATTCAATGGGGTACGACACCTCCGTCCGTACAATGCTTCAAAGGGTGCCATTTGCAAGCTGGCTTGGTAACTGTTGTTGTACGCAAATTCGGCATACGGCAAACTCTCTTCCCAACTGGATCCATAGGTGAGCACACAGGCTCTTAGCATATCCTCTAGGATTTGGTTTACACGTTCTGTTTGTCCATCTGTCTGAGGGTGGTATGCTGTACTGAAAGCCAGTTGCGTGCCCAGAGCTTGTTGTAGGTGTTCCCAAAATTTGGAGACGAATTGGGTGCCTCGGTCTGATATTATAGTCTTTGGGACTCCGTGCAAGCAAACTATACGGGAGAGATAGAGTTTTGCCAGTCTTTGTGTGGAGTAGGTAGTCTTCACGGGAATGAAGTGAGCAACCTTGGTTAGTCGGTCTGTGATGACCCAGATGGCGTCATTTCCACGCTGTGATCGGGGTAATCCGACAATGAAGTCCATTCCGATTTCATCCCATTTCCACTCCGGTATCCTGTTAGGCTGGAGTAGCCCTGCTGGCTTTTGGTGCTCGGCCTTGATGCGCTGACATGAATCGCAACAAGCAATGAATGTGGCTATATCTCTTTTCATACCGTGCCACCAAAATCTTTCCTGAATGTCCTTGTACATTTTGGTTCCTCCAGGATGTATCGAGTATGGAGCGGTGTGGCTTTCCGTCAAGATCTGTTGCTTGAGTTCCTCAATGTTAGGTACGCAAAGTCTGTCCCGGTACCATAATGTTCCTTCACTGTCCGTGACGAATTCTGAAGTCTTACTACGGTTCATTTTCTTCTTTATGCCTTCGATACTGGGATGTCCCTGTTGAGCCTTCTTGATTTGTTCCACTAGGGTGGGTTGTATCTCCAGGTTCGATATGGTGCCCTCAGAGACTAACATCATGTTGAGCCGAGTGAACTCTCGCTGAAACTCAGGCCTCAAACTTTGCTGACCGTCACTGTCCGGGCTGGGGTTTCGACTAAGGGCATCGGCCACTACATTTGCTTTCCTGGGTGGTAGTGAATACCGACGTCATAGTCCTTGACCAGTTCCAACCAGCGTCGTTGGCGTAAATTCAGCTCTGGCTGTGTGAAAATATATTTGAGGCTCTTATGGTCCGTATATATTTCACAGCGATTTCCCAACAGAAAGTGCCTCCACTCCTTGAGTGCATGTATAACTGCTGCTAGTTCCAAGTCATGTGTTGGGTAATTTTCCTCATGTTTTCGCAGTTGCCTGGAGGCATATGCGACAACTTTGCCATCCTGCATTAGTACACATCCGAGACCTTTTCGGGACGCGTCACAATATACCTCAAAGCTCTTGTGTATGTCTGGCACGGTTAAGACTGGTGCGGTTGTCAGCTTTTCTTGAGTTCTTGGAAGCTCTGCTCACATGCTTCCGTCCATACGAATTTCTTGTCCTTCTTGAGTAACTGTGTTATAGGTTTTGCCACAGTGGAGAATCCTTCAATAAATCTCCTGTAATATCCGGCCATTCCTAGGAAACTCCGCACATCTGTAACATTCGCGGGTGGCTTCCAGTCCAGTATGGCCTTGACTTTTCTGGGTCTACGGCCACGCCTTCTTGGTTCAAAATATGGCCCAAGAAACCAACTTGTCTTAGCCAAAATTCGCATTTGCTAAATTTGGCGTACAACTGATGTTTCCTCAATTCTCCCAAAACAATTCTGAGGTGCTCAGCATGTTCTTCTGGTGTCCTTGAGTAAACCAGAATGTCGTCAATGAATACCACCACAAATTTGTCCATGAATTTCATGAATACTTTGTTCATGAGGTGGACGAAATATGCGGGGGCGTTTGTTAGTCCAAAAGGCATCACTGTGAACTCGTATAACCCATATCTGGAAGTGAATGCTGTCTTGGGGATATCCTCTGTTCGTACCTTCAGTTGATGGTATCCTGATCTCAAATCAATCTTTGAAAATACTTTAGCTTGTGCGAGCTGGTCAAACAAATCATTTATCCGTGGCATCGGGTATTTGTTTTTGATGGTGACCATATTGAGGGCTCGATAGTCTATGCATAGTCTCAGTGTCCCATCCTTCTTCTTGGCGAACAATACGGGCGAACCCCATGGTGAGGAGCTGGCTCGTATAAACCCCTTGTCCAGTAATTCCTTTATCTGCTTCTTCAACTCCACCAATTCTGAGGGTGCCATTCTATACGGCTTCTTATAAATGGGAGCGGTGCCAGGTGCTAATTCAATGCTGAATTCGATCTCTCGGTCTGGTGGCATACCTGGTAGTTCTTCCGGGAACACATCAGGGAACTCGCATACCACTGGCACTTTTCTTAATTCTGCGATGTCCATCTTGTTCAGTTTTGGTTTCTGTGATCGTGGCCTTTCTTGAGCGGAAACTCTTATAGTCTTGCCGTGATGGTGAGTGAGAATCACTGTCCGATTGAAACAGTCGATGAATCCTTTGTTGGTGGTTAACCAGTCCATTCCTAAAATGACATCCAGTCCTTTACTTTCCAACACGATGAGATTCGCGTGGAATGGTAGTCCTTCGAACTCAATGACCACTCCTTGGCAGTAACCCTGAGCAATTTGCTTATTTCCGGGGGACTTGATGATCATAGATTTTTCCAAGGGGAGTATCGGAAAACCATGTTGCGAAACAAAACTCTTCGAAACGAACGAATGGGAAGCTCCAGAATCAAACAAAACCGTGGCAGGTACTGTGTTGACAGGGAACGTACCGAGCACGATGTCTGGGGCATTCTGCGCTTCTTCCCTGGTCACATGGTTCAAGTGACCCTTCCTGTGGTTGTTGCTGGGATTGAAGTTGTTGCGCTTGGGGGCTGGATTGTTTCCACCATTGTTCGGCTTGGGTGCCGAGTCTCTTGGCTTCGGGCACTGTTTAGCATAATGCCCTTGTTGACCACAAGCATAGCAGGTGACCCCTGGACGGTATGTGAACTCCTTGTCTCTGGCATGAAATTGTCCGACGGGTCTTGGCTCAGTAGTCGTGGATCTCCTCGTGTCTGTCCTTGGGACCTCAGTCTTGCCTCGGTTGCTGCGGGCAAGAGTCGTCTTGTCCCTCTTCCGCTTGCGGATATCTTCCAGACTACGGCGCTCATTCTCCAGGGTGATGGCCTTGTCCACCAGCGTCTTAAAATCCGGAAAGGTGTGTACAATCAGTTGGCATCTTAATGCTGGTGCCAGGCCGTCCAGGAATTTTTCCATCTTCTTGTTTTCTGTCATGTGCTCGTCGTAGGCATAACGAGACAGTTGGGTAAACTGGCCGTTGTATTCTGTGACGGTCATGCCTCTTTGCTTCAGGTCATCAAACTCTCTCTTCTTGATCTTTAGGATGCTCCTGGGAATGTGTGCCCCACGGAAGCCTTCCTTGAATTCTTCCCAGGTGATGTTGTGTTCCCTGGGGTGCATGTGTAGGAAGTTTTCCCACCATGCTGCGGCTGCTCCAGTAAGGTAGTGTGGTGCATAAAGCACCTTCTCATGATCTGAGCATTGAGCGATAATCAGTTTCCTTTCAATCTCGCGAAGCCAATCATCGGCTTCCAGTGGCCTGTCGGTGTGAGCAAAAGTTGAGGGGCGAGTCTTCTGTAACTCAGATAACTTGGAATGTGGTTGATAGGGTTCACGGT
Organism: Triticum aestivum; assembly: GCF_018294505.1. NCBI lineage: Eukaryota > Viridiplantae > Streptophyta > Magnoliopsida > Poales > Poaceae > Triticum > Triticum aestivum. The sequence continues at coordinate 471,730,440 of NC_057799.1, read as the reverse complement.
GGTTTCCCATATTGATGACATGGTTCATCATCTCCTGGTGCTGTTGCTGGCTTTGCTCGAAGAGACGGCATACTTGAGATAGTGCCGCTTCGCTGTCCTGTTGGCTGGACTGACCCTGAGTGAAATTGTTGCTGGTCTGTGTTCCGTAAACCTCTTCTGGCTGATTGGGCATAGAGCGAGTCCAAGGGCGAGACATTTTTCCAGTCTGGGGTATCATTTGCAAAACCCATGAGAAAAACCGTGTAGCGCAGGAAAACCCTTGCAAAGGCAATAATCAAAAAGGCTTCAAGGTTTTCAAGAAACACAAATGATTTTCACGGAGAAGAAGTGCTTAACACAAATCTTACATGCGAAAGCAAACACAAGATACAGCACTCAGGTTGTGCGTACACAATCCTGACATGTTATTAAAAACTAGCGTACTACTCCGGAAGGCAGCAAACACACCAATACAAACTAGCGTACAGATAAAAACAACACATCATACAAGCAGGCATAACACGCGGCTACTCGGTGCTCTCAGTCGGAGATGGTGAAGATCTCCTTCCCCTTGCCGATGGCAAGGCTCAGCGGTCCAGGAGAATCAACCTCCTCCTCTCTAGCTGGTTCCTGGCGTGCGACGCTGCGCTGCGGTGATGGTGCGGGGGCGACTGGCGGTAGAGCGCGTGCGGCAGGCGGTGCGGCTCTGACTGGAGTAGGAGCGATGACTCGGTCGAACTCCTCAGTGGTAGGCAGACGGCGAGCAGTGGCCAAAACGGCCGGTGCATACGAGGCTGAAGACGAGACGAATGTCAGAGGCGGCGCCGTGTGGAGAAGCTCCTTCCTGCTGGCAGGACCGCCCCGGACTAAGTCCATGCGGGCAGCCACAAGATCATCTACGAGGTTGTCGAAAGACTCCTCCAGAGCCTTGAGATACTCCACAACCATCTCGATGGCTTCATCTCGCTCTCCCCGATGGCAGGCGAACGCATAGTGGCTGGTGTAAGGCACATGGCATGGGAGGTAGCGGTAGCGACGAGTCTTCATCGTAGGAAGGATGTCCCGAAGGCGAGCTATCGCCTCACGGGCAGCCATCTGCATGGCATGCCTCTCCGTAGGCATGGCCCTTCCCGTAAAACGGAAATGGCGAGCAGCAGATCGTCCTCCCCTGAATTGCACCACAGCCTGGTGCATAGACACGTCGTCACTGAGCTTGTGCTGATAGAGTGTGAACTCCGGGCGAGCTGCTGGCCCGATCGCGAGCTTGGTGATGGAGACGAGGAGCTTGACAAACCCCTCGGGCACGTTGGTGAACACTCGATTCTCACAGCTGCTGCCAGCCATCTACAAAAGTAGGCAAAAATTCTGAGTAGTCATGTCATAAATTTTATGATGACCAACAGAAAATAGCTACAATTGCAAAATGCTGAAGAAGCACTAAAGACGCTAATAACCGATTAGCGATCGCACCTAGTGGCTTCCTACAGTCAGCCTGGCTCTGATACCAAGCTTGTCACGACCGGTTTTTCAATAAAATAATTATTGAGAAACCAATCCCTGTTACGGACCAGCGAGGAAGAATTCCTTCTCACTGATAGACAATACATTGGTCACAGAAGAAAAATACCAGGAGTACTAAATATAATACAAAGTTGAGCAGAGACTGCCCAACAATTTATTACATGCACGCCGATAAAACAATACGGCGGATAGGGTGGCAAACTTCTAACTCACGATAAAAACGGTGGTGGAAATATCATCGCGAAGCGAGTGACATGATTCCAGAATACTACAACTCTTCGAGCGTCGGAGTGAGGCCCGAGAAGACTTATTGCGGGTGGCGGAAGCGTAAACGATACAAGTGACCAATATCCGGGATCGCGCAGGACTGACTGGGACTCCTCTAGGCGTCGGACGCGCTATCAAACTCTTCATCCAAGAGATCGCCTTCGTCAACATCTGGCCAAATCAACAAGCCAGGTGAGTACTATGAAAGTACTCGCAAGACAGTTCGGACATAAGGTATAACAAATGCAAACATGAAGCACATGAATAAGTTAACCAGTGCGATCAGACACAGAGATAATAAATACTGGGTGCCAAGCGAGGGTCTGAATGACGCCTCGAGCGGAAACTGCAGAATAGTAATACTGGTGCCAAACGAGTGTCTGAAAGACTCCTCGAGAGGAAAATGCGGAATAATAATACAGGTGCCAAACGAGTGTCTGAAAGACTCCTCGAGCGGAAAATGCGGAATAATAATACAGGTGCCAAACGAGTGTCTGAAAGACTCCTCGAGCGGAAAATGCGGAATAATAATACAGGTGCCAAACGAGTGTCTGAAAGACTCCTCGAGCGGAAAATGCGGAATAATAATACAGGTGCCAAACGAGTGTCTGAAAGACTCCTCGAGCGGAAAATGCGGAATAATAATACAGGTGCCAAACGAGTGTCTGAAAGACTGAGACTCCTCGAGCAGAAAATGCAGAACAATAATGCCACAGTCGGGCGTCGGGGCGACACCACATAAAGGGCTTATAACAGAAAGTAAAGACAGTGCATGCCGCAGTCGGACGTCTGAGCGACATCACATAAAGGGCTTATATCGAAAGTGAGAAACGAGTACACGCCACAGTCGGACGTCTGCGCGACGTCTCATAAAGGGCTTATATTGTAACACAACACTACAATAATTCGGGAATATAACTTATCACAAGCACGAGACAAATATAATGTTAGTCCATCCACAGGAATAACAATAAAATTGAATTTACCACTTGAGCTTGTTCACCGGGGGCAAGTTTTCACACGGATAGATTTGGATATAAAGTCTACATTACTGATCATGGATACGATGATTTGGAAAGAATTGACTCTGCAGAGTTTGTACTTAAACCACAGCCAACGGATTTCAGTAGTCACGGGGACTAGTTCCGTCTACGGTGTTCTGGAAGGAACACGTCTAACCAGTACACACCCAATTTAACCATCCGAAGCCAGGGATCACCCTCGGCAACATTCAGGAAAAACCCTGAGTCGGGGAGGCTACAACCTCGCGTAGCATGGGATCAAATTTCTATACGCGCGCTATAAGGGGGTGCCCCCCCTCTCGGTCCCAACCGGAAACACCCATGCCCCCTGACCGAATGACTGGCTTTAATCCTGGGCCAAGGTACCATCATCCCGGCCTCTCTGTTTGGTGTGTACACGGAAAGAGGTTACCAACTTACTAAACCGTATCCTGGCAATGAGACATGTGGTAGCACGGAAAGGGGAAGGGACGATAACACGGCTCCAACCATGTTAACGTCGGAAAAGTCGGATGACACAAGGCTGGCATGCTACAACAGTACCACCTTGCTGCCCTTCATGTCACCACATGATTAGGCCACCTCTCATCAGAGGTCATCGCAACTTTGGAACATGCGGGAAAAGATCGATAACGTGGCTCCAACCACGTTAACGTCGAAGAGAGTCGGATGACGTAAGGCTGGCATGCTACAACGGTACCACCTTGCTGCCCTTCATGTCACTACATGATTAGGCCACATCTCATCAGAGGTCATCGCATCTTCGGAACAACCGGGTCGTTGCCTTACAAGCAACGAGGTATTTATCGACACTCACATGCCACGCACAAACTTTCACATGAACATGCAAAACATCTGCCATATCAAATGTTCAAACATGCTTGCCTGGTTCGGAGAAGTCGGAGTCTAGCTCGGCGAAGTTCGCGGCTCCGTCCCCTCTCCCGGAACCTACGGCAATCACGAAACGGGATACTAACGTGAAAACCAACACATGCACAGAAAATTTGCCAAATATTTTTCAAATAAATCCCATAAAAACTAGACAAAATTTGGAGATTGACAGAAAAAGAATCACTCAAAATACCTTTTCATTAAAAAGTTATAAGGTTTCTGTCCAGGGACCTTTCTGTAATGAAACAGAAAAGTTCCAGGGTTTTAACTGAGAAAACAGAAACGCTTCGCTGGGAATGCGCAAGCGCAAGGAGAAAACGTATTTTGTCCGAAGGCGCCAACAAAAAACGGTTCGGGGAATAAAACAGAGGCTGACACGCGGGGCCCGCATGTCAGGTTTGAAAGCTCGCGGCGCCCGAAGACGGCGGTGGACGCCGGCGTCGAACCACGGCGAGTTAGGAGAAACGGAGGGTACCAAGAGCTTCAGTGTCTTCTTCGCGTCGGTGGGTGGTGGACTCGTCCAACGGGGAGCACCACGTCGACGGCGACACTATCTCCGGCGACGGTGGTTCGGGTGAGGTTGGGGAACTCCGGTGGAGGGCTGCAAAGTACGAATTGAGGCGCGGGTCAAACGGGTGATGCAAGGAGAAGCTACTGGCAAGAGAAATGGGGGCTGCGGAGCACACACGGGGCGAATCAGGCTGGATCCCGTGGCGGATCGCGGCGGCCGGAGTCGAGGAAGGAGACCCCCCTCGCGGCTCTTCCAGTGGCTGGGCGTGCTCTTATGGGGAAGTGTAGGGCTGGTGGGTGCTCGAGTTGAAGCTCGGAGCCCCTATTTATAGGCAAGATCGACGGGGTGGCCGTGAACGGAGAATCTCCGGCGAGCGATTACGGCGGAGCAGTGGGTTGGCAGGGGTTTGAGCGGTCGAGCAGCATCAGTGGATGTTACGCGGACTCGTTTTGCAGCTAAACGGAGCTGGTCTTGGCGTAATGGCGTCTGCTCACGGTGAGGTGACCGCACGGGCCTCAACGGCGGCAGAGAGCGCGCTCCGCGCCCTGGGGTTCACGACGAGAGCGGCAGTGCATTCGGGGGAGTGGACGGCCACGGCGGCGGGCTCCGGTGGTTTGGGCGGCGCTGGGTGGAGTCAGGCGGCGCCGTGTCTCCCGCTGGCGTCCCGCAAAGCCGCCCGCCGGCGTCGGTCACGGGGCGGCGCACCTTCTGCTGCTCGTCGCCGACGCCCGCAAGATGCCAGGCACTCCGTGCGGTGCAGGAACAAGTGGGGCGAGGACGAGGAGCAAGGCGACGCGAGGGTACTGGCGAGATCGACGCCCGTCTCTGAAGAAAACGACAGTGAGCACTGACTGAACTCTGAAGTTAACTGAAACTTGACAGTGACCAAGCATTGCAGGTGTTCGACAGTAGGTTTTGGTAAAGAGATAAATTTTTCTGGAGCTGTAACTTGGGGAGATGATCACTCAAAGCACCCAGAGGCTGCATGAATTTACTGGAATTTTTGGAGAAAGTTTTGAATGAATTTCACCAAATTTGGCAAATCTGGTCCAAACTTGCCAGCTGATGTAGTTTGAAATTTTTGAACTGGAGACCAGTGGATCTTCATGTTCCAGGTTGAGGGTTCAAAGGACTAGGAGGGGAAAAAGTTTGGTGGTAAAAATCAAAACAGAAAAAGGAGTTCTTTGTAATCTCCAGGTGCTATAAGAGAAGACAGAAATTTATTTGAATAGAATTTGAATGGAATGATCACATGAGGAGGTTCAACTGCTGGATTTGATGCAAATCATGATCCAGAGGTGAGGGAGTGTTTAGGAGAGAGGATTTGCACTTATGCCATGGCAAGAAGGAATAGTTGAAAGTGGCAAAGTACTTTCCAAAAGCCATAGTGCAAATTCAAGAAAAGGTTTTCAAAAGTTATTCTCTCAAATGAAAAACATTTTGTCTTGAGCCCAAATGAAAAGCAAGAACCCCCAAGGTCAAAGGCAGATCTTGGGTGAATCCAAATAAAATTTTTGCCATAAAGAAAAAAAATATTTGAGAGTGAGAGTTCTCTTGAAGATTTTTTTTAAATCACTCCCCTCAAGTCAAATAAAAATCTTTTTGAAAAATCCAAATAAAAACTTGGGTGTCACAGCCGTGCATGCGTGGTTATACATGATCTCTTTCGTATTTAATATTGGTTTTGCCCAGGTGTTCATTTTCAATCCCAGTCAGCACCGACATGAAAAAAGATGAATCATGCACTATTAATGTTGCACCCTAAATAGCATTTTTAAATGGTTAAGATGTAAACTAACGTCATAGTTAGATTCTACACATTTTTCTAATCAAATTCCATATATAAATGTTAAATTTGGACTTAGGGTTTAAACGATAGGGATATTAAAAAAACATTTGATATGTAATGCGAGTTGATTAACCAAATTATTAGGGGGTTTCCCGCAAAAACAAAAATCTGACTTAAAACTAGCCCGCGAGTTGATTACCACACACATCAAGGGATTTTTTGCAATCGCGAAAATCTGACTTAAACCTTAACTACATGTTAATTACCAGAAACATCAGGGGGTTTTCCTGCAAAATAGTATGACATACCAAGAACAGTGGCGGAGCCAGGAAAATCATATGAGGGTGGCCGAGTGTTCTAATGTCTTGCTGGGAGGGCCGGCCTATCAAAATACGTCATTTTATACATCAATTAAGCACTACTAAGATGGATATTAGCCTTAAGTCAAGAGTGTTAGCGGGGGCCAGGGCCCTGCTGGTCCCCCTGCCTCCGCCACTGACCAAGAATACTTATTCCCTTTATTAGTAGGGGTATAGATAACAGATATCAATCTTCATATAATTAAATACAAATAGCACAATAGTTTTCTCGATTGCATGTTGAGGTACATTTTCTCCCATACATTGTTGCATGTTGAAATGCCATGTTTACGAGTTGAGAAAAAATGTTAGCAAGGATCACATATTTATATATAGAATATTTATTGTTGTTCTCTCTAGAGAGTATTTGGTTGTATGCATTTGAAATCAATGTTCGTACAGTTGGCGAGAACACATCAATCCTTTTGCTTGAGGAGAGAACACACTAATCTTGACAGTGTTTGAGTTTAGGTCTACCAATCTTATTTTTAGAGGAGAGAACACACCAATCATTTTAAACTTGTAAGCGTGAATATGAAGAATTGATCCAGTAGTCCACCAAGCGGTTTTTCTTAAGACCGACTTGCACAACACGGTACACTGGTCCTTTGATGTCTACTACACAATGCTACCTCTTGAGCACTGTGTTGGTTTTCCCTTGAAGAGGAAAGGGTGATGCAACAGAGTAGCGTAAGTATTTCCCTCAGTTTTTGAGAACCAAGGTATCAATCCAGTAGGAGGCTACGCGCGAGTCCCTCGCACCTACAAAAAACAAATAAATCCTCGCAACCAACGCGATAAAGGGTTGTCAATCCCTTCACGGTCACTTATGAGAGTGAGATCTGATAGATATGACAGGATAATATTTTTGGTATTTTTGTGATAAAGATGCAAAGTAAAATAAAAGCAAAGTAAAAAGCAAAGGAAATAACTAAGTGTTGAAAGATCAATATGATGAAGATAGACCCGGGGGCCATAGGTTTCACTAGTGGCTTCTCTCAAGAGCATAAGTATTTTACGGTGGGTGAACGAATTACTGTTGAGCAATCGACATAATTGAGCATAGTTATGAGAATATCTAGGTATGATCATGTATATAGGCATCACGTCCGAGACAAGTAGACCGACTCCTGCCTGCATCTACTACTATTACTCCACTCATCGACCGCTATCCAGCATGCATCTAGAGTATTAAGTTCATGAAAACAGAGTAACACCTTAAGCAAGATGACATGATGTAGAGGAATAAATTCATGCAATATGATAAAAAACCCCATCTTGTTATCCTCGATGGCAACAATACAATACGTGCCTTGCTGCCCCTACTGTCACTTGGAAAGGACACCGCAAGATTGGACCCAAAGCTAAGCAGTTCTCCCATTGCAAGAAAGATCAATCTAGTAGGCCAAACCAAAATGATAATTCGAAGAAACTTGCAAAGATAACCAATCATACATAAAAGAATTCAAAGAATATTCAAATATTGTTCATAGATAATCTTGATCATAAACCCACAATTCATCGGTCTCAACAAACACACTGCAAAAAGAAGATTACATCGAATAGATCTCCACGAGAGAGGGGGAGAACATTGTATTGAGATCCAAAAAGAGAGAAGAAGCCATCTAGCTACTAACTATGGACCCGAAGGTCTAAAGTAAACTACTCACACTTCATCGGAGAGGCTATGGTGTTGATGTAGAAGCCCTCCGTGATGGATGCCCTCTCCGGCGGAGCTCCGGAACAGGCCCCAAGATGGGATCTCGTGGGTACAGAAGGTTGCGGCGGTGGAATTAGGTTTTTGGCTCCGTATCTAATCGTTTGGGGGTACGTAGGTATATATAGGAGGAAGGAGTACGTCGGTGGAGCAACAGGGGGCCCACGAGGGTGGAGGGCGCGCCCTGGGGGGTAGGCGCGCCCCCCTACCTCGTGGCCTCCTCCTTTGTTTCTTGACGTAGGGTCCAAGTCTCCCGGATCATATTATTCCTAAAAATCACGTTCCCGAAGGTTTCATTCCGTTTGGACTCCGTTTGATATTCCTTTTCTGCGAAACTCTAAAATAGGCAAAAAACAACAATTCTGGGCCGGGCCTCCGGTTAATAGGTTAGTCCCAAAAATAATATAAAAGTGAATAATAAAGCCCAATAATGTCCAAAACAATAGATAATATTGCATGGAGCAATCAAAAATTATAGATACGTTGGAGACGTATCAAGCATCCCCAAGCTTAATTCATGCTCGTCCTCGAGTAGGTAAATGATAAAAACAGAATTTTTGATGCGGAGTGCTACTTGGCATAATTTCAATGTAATTCTTCTTAATTGTGGTATGAATATTCAGATCCGAAAGATTCAAGACAAAAGTTTAATACTGACATAAAAATAATAATACTTCAAGCATACTAACAAAACAATCATGTCTTCTCAAAATAACATGGCCAAAGAAAGTTATCCCTACAAAATCATATAGTCTGGCTATGCTCTATCTTCACCACACATAGTATTTAAATCATGCACAACCCCGATGACAAGCCAAGCAATTGTTTCATACTTTTGACGTTCTCAAACTTTTTCAATCTTGACGCAATACATGAGCGTGAGCCATGGACATAGCACTATATGTGGAATAGAATGGTGGTTGTGGAGAAGACAAAAAGGGAGAAGATAGTCTCACATCAACTAGGCGTATCAACGGGCTATGGAGATGCCCATCAATAGATATCAATGTGAGTGAGTAGGGATTGCCATGCAACGGATGCACTAGAGCTATAAGTATATGAAAGCTCAACAAAAGAAACTCAGTGGGTGTGCATCCAGCTCGCTTGCTCACGAAGACCTAGGGCATTTTGAGGAATCCCATCATTGGAATATACAAGCCAAGTTCTATAATGAAAAATTCCCACTAGTATATGAACGTGACAAAATGAGAGACTCTCTATCATGAAGATCATGGTGCTACTTTGAAGCACAAGTGTGGTAAAAGGATAGTAACATTGTCCCTTCTCTCTTTTTCTATCATTTTTTTATTTGGGCCTTTTCTCCTTTTTTTATGGCCTCCTTTTTTTCCGTCCGGAGTCTCATCCTAGCTTGTGGGGGAATCATAGTCTCCATCATCCTTTTCCTCACTTGGGACAATGCTCTAAAAATGATGATCATCACACTTTTATTTTCTTACAACTCAACAATTATAACTCGATACTTAGAACAAAATATGACTCTATATGAATGCCTCCGGCGGTGTACCGGGATATGCAATGAATCAAGAGTGACATGTATGAAAGAATTATGAAGGTGGCTTTGCCACAAATACGATGTCAACTACATGATCATGCAAAGCAATATGAGAATGATGGAGTGTGTCATAATAAACGGAACGGTGGAAAGTTGCATGGCAATATATCTCGGAATGGCTATGGAAATGCCATGATAGGTAGGTATGGTGGCTGTTTTGGGGAAGGTTTATGATGGGTGTATGATACCGGCGAAAAGTGCGCGGTATTAGAGAGGCTAGCAATGGTGGAAGGAAGAAGAGTGCGTATAATCCATGGACTCAACATTAGTCATAAAGAACTCATATACTTATTGCAAAAATCTAAAAGTTATCAAAGCAAAGTATTACGCGCATGCTCCTAGGGGGATAGATTGGTAGGAAAAAAGACCATCACTCGTCCCCGACCGCCACTCATAAGGAAGACAATAAATAAATAAATTATGCTCCGACTTCATCACATAACGGTTCACCATACGTGCATGCTACGGGAATCACAAACTTTAACACAAGTATTTCTCAAATTCACAACTACTCAACTAGCATGACTCTAATATCACAATCTTTATATCTCAAAACAATTATCAAGCATCAAACTTCTCATAGTATTCAACACACTCATAAGAATTCTTACAGATCTTGTATGCTTAGCATATTAGGATTATTTAAGCAAATTACCATGCTATTTAAGACTCTCAAAATAATCTAAGTGAAGTATGAGAGATCAATAGTTTCTATAAAACAAATCCACCACCGTGCTCTAAAAGATATAATTAAAGCACTAGAGCAAAACTATATAACTCAAAAGATATAAGCGAAGCACATAGAGTATTCTAACAAATTCCAAATCATGTATGGCTCTCTCAAAAGGTGTGTACCACGAGGATGATTGTGGTAAACTAAAAAGCAAAGACTCAAATCATACAAGACGCTCCAAGCAAAACACATATCATGTGGTGAATAAAAATATAGCTCCAAGTAAAGTTACCGATGGAAGTAGACGAAAGAGGGGATGCCTTCCGGGGCATCCCCAAGCTTTGGCTTTTTGGTGTCCTTAGATTATCTTGGGGTGCCATGGGCATCCCCAAGCTTAGGCTCTTGCCACTCCTTGTTCCATAATCCATCAAATCTTTCACCCAAAACTTGAAAACTTCACAACACAAAACTGAACAGAAAATCCCGTGAGCTCCGTCAGCGAAAGAAAACAAAAGAGCACTTCAAGGTACTGTAATGAACTCATTATTTATTTATATTGGTGTTAAACCTACTGTATTCCAACTTTTCTATGGTTTATAAACTATTTTATTAGCCATAGATTCATCAAAATAAGCAAACAACACACGAAAAACAGAATCTGTCAAAAACAGAACAGTCTGTAGTAATCTGTAACTAACGCAAACTTCTGGAACTCCAAAAAATCAGCCAAAACAGGACGACCTAGAAAATTTGTTTATTGATCAGCAGCAATTGGAATCAGTATTTTATCACGTTCTGGTGACTTTTAACAATTGTTTTCGTGAACAGAAAGTTTCTGGAAATTACAGCAAGATCAAATAACTATCATCCAAGAAGATCCTATAGGTTTAACTTGGCACAAACACTAATTAAAACATAAAAACACATCTAAACAGAGGCTAGAACAAATATTTATTCCTAAACAGAAGAAAAATAAAAAATAAAATTGGGTTGCCTCCCAACAAGCGCTATTGTTTAACGCCCCTAGCTAGGCATAAAAGCAAGGATAGATCTAGGTATTGCCATCTTTGGTAGGCAATTCTTCAATGAGACATCTATCATCCTTATGAACTTCTTTCTTTTTAGTAATTATCAAACTTTTAGGCACAAGATCGAAAAATTCATTTGTAGCAAAGGGTTCCTTAATGATAGCAAAAAGATTGGGATGAATACTTATAGATTTGAGATCCGCAGTTTCCTTACTAGAGGATTCACCCTTATTTTTAGGAACATACATAAGCTTGGCAATTTTAGTGGGAGGACTACGAGTATTCTTTACGAAAGAAAAAGCGGTTCCCAAGTTGGCAATGATAGCCTCAAGTTTATCGATTCTAGCGGAATCTTGATTTATTCTTTCATTAACTATGGGTTCCTTTTCCTTAATATTTTTCAAGGTGACTCCTACGTTAGATCCATATTGGGTAATTTGGTTGTGGATCTTTTTATCCAGATTTTCAATTAACTCTACGGTAGCAACTTTATTTTCAATAATTTCAAGTCTTTGCATTACATGCTCCAAAGTTAACATGGTTCCATTAACCAAAAGAGGTGGTGAGCCAAATAAATCTATCATAGCATTATAAGAGTCAAAAGTATGGCTACCCAAGAAATTCCCTCCGATAATGGTATCAAGATATATCTATACCAAGGATTAGCACCTACATAAAAATTGCGGAGAAGAACGGAAGTAGATTGCTTCCTGGCAGATCTATTTTGAGCATTGCAAATTCTATACCAAGCGTCTTTTAGATTTTCTCCCTCCCTTTGTTTAAAATTGAGAACTTCATTTTCGGGAGACAACGGAGAAGATAAAGGACTAGCCATGACGGCAAGGCAAGCAAACGGAAAAGAGAGGGCGAATAAAACGGCAAGGGTGAAGTGGGGGAGAGGAAAACGAGAGGCAAATGGCAAATAATGTAATGCGAGAGATAAGGGTTTGTGATGGGTACTTGGTATGTTGACTTTTGCGTAGACCTCCCCGGCAACGGCGCCAGAAATCCTTCTTGCTACCTCTTGAGCACTGCGTTGGTTTTCCCTTGAAGAGGAAAGGGTGATGCAACAAAGTAGCGTAAGTATTTCCCTCAGTTTTTGAGAACCAAGGTATCAATCCAGTAGGAGGCTACACGCGAGTCCCTCACACCTACACAAAACAAATAAATCCTCGCAACCAACGTGATAAGGGGTTGTCAATCCCTTCACGGTCACTTACGAGAGTGAGATCTGATAGATATGATAGGATAATGTTTTTGGTATTTTGTGATAAAGATGCAAAGTAAAATAAAAGCAAAGTAAAAAGCAAAGGAAATAACTAAGTGTTGGAAGATTAATATGATGAAGATAGACCCGGGGGCCATAGGTTTACTAGTGGCTTCTCTCAAGAGCATAAGTATTCTATGGTGGGTGAACGAATTACGGTTGAGCAATTGACAGAATTGAGCATAGTTATGAGAATATCTAGGTATGATCATGTATATACGCATCACGTCCGAGACAAGTAGACCGACTCCTGCCTGCATCTACTACTATTACTCCACTCATCGACCGCTATCCAGCATGCATCTAGAGTATTAAGTTCATGAAAACAGAGTAACGCCTTAAGCAAGATGACATGATGTAGAGGGATAAATTCATGCAATATGATAAAAACCCCATCTTTTTATCCTCGATGGCAACAATACAATACGTGCCTTGCTGCCCCTACTGTCACTGGGAAAAGGACACCGCAAGATTGAACCCAAAGCTAAGTACTTCTCCCATTGCAAGAAAGATCAATCTAGTAGGCCAAACCAAACTGATAATTCGAAGAGACTTGCAAAGATAACCAATCATACATAAAAGAATTCAGAGAAGATTCAAATATTGTTCATAGATAATCTTGATCATAAACCCACAATTCATCGGTCTCAACAAACACACCGCAAAAAGAAGATTACATCGAATAGATCTCCACGAGAGAGGGGGAGAACATTGTATTGAGATCCAAAAAGAAAGAAGAAGCCATCTAGCTACTAACTATGGACCCGAAGGTCTGAAGTAAACTACTCACACTTCATCGGAGAGGCTATGGTGTTGATGTAGAAGCCCTCCGTGATGGATGCCCTCTCCGGCGGAGCCCCGGAACAGGCCCCAAGATGGGATCTCGTGGGTACAGAAGGTTGCGGCGGTGGAATTAGGTTTTTGGCTCCGTATCTGATCATTTGGGGGTACGTAGGTATATATAGGAGGAAGGAGTACGTCGGTGGAGCAACGGAGGGCCCACGAGGGTGGAGGGCGCGCCCTGGGGGGGGGGGGGGGCGTAGGCGTGCCCCCTTACCTCGTGGCCTCCTCCTTTGTTTCTTGATGTAGGGTCTAAGTCTCCCGGATCATATTCTTCCTAAAAATCACGTTCCCGAAGGTTTCATTCCGTTTGGACTCTGTTTGATATTCCTTTTCTGCGAAACTTTGAAATAGGCAAAAAACAGCAATTCTGGGCTGGGCCTCCGGTTAATAGGTTAGTCCCAAAAATAATATAAAAGTGAATAATAAAGCCCAATAATGTCCAAAACAGTAGATAATATAGCATGGAGCAATCAAAAATTATAGATACGTTGGAGACGTATCACACAACCTTCTTCTTGTAAACATTGTTGGGCCTCCAAGTGCAGAGGTTTGTAGGACAGTAGCAAATTTCCCTCAAGTTGATGACCTAAGGTTTATCAATCCGTGGGAGGCGTAGGATGAAGATGGTCTGTCTCAAGCAACCCTGCAACCAAATAACAAAGAGTCTCTTGTGTCCCCAACACACCCAATACAATGGTAAATTGTATAGGTGCACTAGTTCGGTGAAGAGATGGTGATACACATGCAATATGGATGATAGATATAGGTTTTTGTAATCTGAAAATATAAAAACAGCAAGGTAACTAATGATAAAAGTGAGCACAAACGATATTGCAATGCGTTGAAACAAGGCCCAGGGTTCATACTTTCACTAGTGCAAGTTCTCTCAACAATAATAACATAATTGGATCATATAACTATCCCTCAACATGCAACAAAGAGTCACTCCAAAGTCACTAATAGCGGAGAACAAACGAAGAGATTATTGTAGGGTACAAAACCACCTCAAAGTTATCCTTTCTGATCGGTCTATTCAAGAGTCCATAGTAAAATAACACGAAGCTATTCTTTACGTTCGATCTATCATAGAGTTCATACTAGAATAACACCTTAAGACACAAACCAACCAAAACCCTAATGTCACCTAGATACTCCAATGTCACCTCAAGTATCTGTGGGTATGATTATACGATATGCATCACACAATCTCAGATTCATCTATTCAACCAACACAAAGTACTTCAAAGAGTGCCCCAAAGTTTCTACCGGAGAGTCAAGACGAAAACGTGTGCCAACCCCTATGAATAAGTTCACGAGGTCACGCAACCCGCAAGTTGATCACCAAAACATACATCAAGTAGATCACGTGAATATCCCATTGCCACCATAGATAAGCACATGCAAGACTGCTACCTCTTGAGCACTGCGTTGGTTTTTCCCTTGAAGAGGAAAGGGTGATGCAGCAAAGTAGCATAAGTATTTCCCTCAGTTTTTGAGAACCAAGGTATCAATCCAGTAGGAGGTTACGCGCGAGTCCCTCGCACCTACACAAACAAATAAATCCTCGCAACCAACGCGATAAGGGGTTGTCAATCCCTACACGGTCACTTACGAGAGTGAGATCTGATAGATATGATAGGATAATATTTTTGGTATTTTTAAGATAAAGATGCAAAGTAAAATGAAAGCAAAGTGAAAAGCAACGGAAATAACTAAGTGTTGGAAGATTAATATGATGAAGATAGACCCGGGGGCCATAGGTTTCACTAGTGGCTTCTCTCAAGAGCATAAGTATTTTACGGTGGGTGAACAAATTACTGTTGAGCAATTGACAGAATTGAGCATAGTTATGAGAATATCTAGGTATGATCATGTATATAGGCATCACGTCCGAGACAAGTAGACCATCTCCTGCTTGCATCTACTACTATTACTCCACACATCGACCGCTATCCAGCATGCATCTAGAGTATTAAGTTCATAAGAACAGAGTAACGCCTTAAGCAAGATGACATGATGTAGAGGGATAAATTCATGCAATATGATAAAAACCCCATCTTGGTATCCTCGATGGCAACAATACAATACGTGCCTTGCTGCCCCTACTGTCACTGGGAAAGGACACCAAAAGATTGAACCCAAAGCTAAGCACTTCTCCCATTGCAAGAAAGATCAATCTAGTAGGCCAAACCAAACTGATAATTCGAAGAGACTTGCAAAGATAAACAATCATACATAAAAGAATTCAGAAGATTCAAATATTGTTCATAGATAAACTTCATCGATCTCAACAAAGACACCGCAAAAGAAGATTACGTCGAATAGATCTCCACGAGAGAGGGGGAGAACATTGTATTGAGATCCAAAAATAGAGAAGAAGCCATCTAGCTAATAACTATGGACCCGAAGGTCTGAGGTAAACTACTCACACTTCATCGGAGGGGCTATGGTGTTGATGTAGAAGCCCTCCGTGATGGATGCCCCCTCCGGCGGAGCTCCGGAACATGCCCCAAGATGGGATCTTGTGGTTTCAGAAGGTTGCGGCGGTGGAATTAGGTTTTTGGCTCCGTATCTGATCGTTTGGGGGTACGTAGGTATATATAGGAGGAAGGAGTACGTCGGTGGAGCAACGTGGGGCCCACGAGGGTGGAGGGCGCGCCCAGGGGGGTAGGCGCCCCCCTACCTCGTGGCTTCCTGGTGGCTTTCTTGACGTAGGGTCCAAGTCCTCTGGATCATGTTCGTTCCGAAAATCACGTTCCCGAAGGTTTCATTCCGTTTGGACTCCGTTTGATATTCTTTTTCTGCGAAACTCTGAAATAGGCAAAAAACAGCAATTCTGGGCTGGGCCTCCGGTTAATAGGTTAGTCCCAAAAAAATATAAAATTGGATAATAAAGCCCAATAATGTCCAAAACAGAAGATAATATAGCATCGAGCAATCAAAAATTATAGATACGTCGGAGACGTATCAAGCATCCCCAAGCTTAATTCCTGCTCGTCCTCGAGTAGGTAAATGATATAAACAGAATTTTTGATGTGGAGTGCTATTTGTGATAATTTCAATGTAATTCTTCTTAATTATGGTATGAATATTCAGATCCGAAAGATTCAAGATAAAAGTTCATATTGACATAAAAATAATAATACTTCAAGCATACTAACTAAGCAATTATGTCCTCTCAAAATAACATGGCCAAAGAAAGTTCATCCCTACAAAATCATATAGTTTAGTCATGCTCCATTTTCGTCAAACAAGAATGCTCTCATCATGCACAACCCCGATGACAAGGCAAGCAATTGTTTCATACTTTAGTAATCTCAAACTTTTTCAACCTTCACGCAATACATGAGCGTGAGCCATGGACATAGCACTATGGGTGGAATAGAATATGATGGTGGGGGTTATGTGGAGAAGACAAAAAAGGAGAAAGTCTCACATCAACGAGGCTAATCAATGAGCTATGGAGATGCCCATCGATTGATGTTTATGCAAGGAGTAGGGATTGCCATGCAACGGATGTTGGGAATCGTAGCATAATTTTTTTAAAATTTTCCTACGCTCACCAAGATGCATCTATGGAGTCTACTAGCAACGAGGGGAAAGGAGTGCATCTACATACCCTTGTAGATCGCGAGCGGAAGCGTTCCAATGAACGTGGATGACGGAGTCGTACTCGCCGTGATCCAAATCACCGATGACCGAGTGCCGAACGGACGGCACCTCCGCGTTCAACACACGTACGGTGCAGCGACGTCTCCTCCTTCTTGATCCAGAAAGGGGAAAGGAGAGGTTGATGGAGATCCAGCAGCACGACGGCGTGGTGGTGGATGTAGCGGGTCTCCGGCAGGGCTTCGCCGAGCTTCTGCGAGACAGAGAGAGAGGTGTTGCAGGGGAGGAGGGAGGCGCCCAAGGCTGTAGGTTGCTGCCCTCCCTCCCCCCTTTATATAGGCCCCCTTGGGAGGGGGGCCGGCCAAAACCCATCTAGGGTTGGGGGGGGCGGCGGCCAAGGGGTGGAAGGGGTTGCCTTGCCCCCCAAGCCAAGGGGGAAGTCCCCCCACCCTAGGGTTCCCAACCCTAGGCGCATGGGGGGAGGCCCAAGGGGGGGCGCCCAGCCCACTAGGGGCTGGTTCCCTTCCACTTTCAGCCCATGGGGCTTCGGGATAGGTGGCCCCACCCGGTGGACCCCCGGGACCCTTCCGGTGGTCCCGGTACAATACCGGTAACCCCCGAAACTTTCCCGGTGGCCGAAACTGGACTTCCTATATATAATTCTTCACCTCCGGACCATTCCGGAACCTCTCGTGACGTCCGGGATCTCATCCGGGACTCCGAACAACTTTCGGGTTTCCGCATACATATATCTCTACAACCCTAGCGTCACCGAACCTTAAGTGTGTAGACCCTACGGGTTCGGGAGACATGCAGACATGACCGAGACGCCTCTCCGGTCAATAACCAACAGCGGGATCTGGATACCCATGTTGGCTCCCACATGTTCCACGATGATCTCATCGGATGAACCACGGTGTCGAGGATTCAATCAATCCCGTATACAATTCCCTTTGTCAATCGGTATGTTACTTGCCCGAGATTCGATCGTCGGTATCCCAATACCTTGTTCAATCTCGTTACCGGCAAGTCTCTTTACTCGTACTGCAATGCATGATCCCGTGACTAACGCCTTAGTCACATTGAGCTCATTATGATGATGCATTACCGAGTGGGCCCAGAGATACCTCTCCGTCACACGGAGTGACAAATCCCAGTCTCGATCCGTGCCAACCCAACAGACACTTTCGGAGATACCCGTAGTGCACCTTTATAGTCACCCAGTTACGTTGTGACGTTTGGCACACCCAAAGCACTCCTACGGTATCCGGGAGTTGCACGATCTCATGGTCTAAGGAAAAGATACTTGACATTGGAAAAGCTCTAGCAAACGAAACTACACGATCTTTTATGCTATGCTTAGGATTGGGTCTTGTCCATCACATCATTCTCCTAATGATGTGATCCCGTTATCAATGACATCCAATGTCCATAGTCAGGAAACCATGACTATCTGTTGATCAACGAGCTAGTCAACTAGAGGCTTACTAGGGACACGTTGTGGTCTATGCATTCACACATGTATTACGATTTCCGGACAATACAATTATAGCATGAATAATAGACTATTATCATGAACAAAGAAATATAATAATAACCATTTATTATTGCCTCTAGGGCATATTTCCAACAGTCTCCCACTTGCACTAGAGTCAATAATCTAGTTACATTGTGATGAATCGAACACCCATTGCGTCCTGGTGTTGATCATGTTTTGCCCTAGGGAGAGGTTTAGTCAACGGATCTGCTACATTCAGGTCCGTATGTACTTTACAAATATCTATGTCTCCATTTTGAACACTTTCACGAATGGAGTTGAAGCGACGCTTGATATGCCTGGTCTTCCTGTGAAACCTGGGCTCCTTCGCAAGGGCAATAGCTCCAGTGTTGTCACAGAAGAGAGTCATCGGGCCCGACGCATTGGGAATCACCCCTAGGTCGGTAATGAACTCCTTCATCCAGACTGCTTCCTGTGCTGCCTCCGAGGCTGCCATGTACTCCGCTTCACATGTAGATCCTGCCACGACGCTTTGCTTGCAACTGCACCAGCTTACTGCTCCTCCATTCAAAATATACACGTATCCGGTCTGTGATTTCGAGTCATCCAGATCTGTGTCGAAGCTAGCGTCGACGTAACCCTTTACGACGAGCTCTTCGTCACCTCCATAAACGAGAAACATATCCTTAGTCCTCTTTAGGTACTTCAGGATATTCTTGACCGCTGTCCAGTGTTCCATGCCGGGATTACTTTGGTATCTTCCTACCAAACTTACGGCAAGGTTTACATCAGGTCTGGTACACAGCATGGCATACATATTAGACCCTATGGCCAAGGCATAGGGGATGACACTCATCTTTTCTATATCTTCTGCCGTGGTCGGGCATTGAGCAGTGCTCAACTGCACACCTTGCAATACAGGCAAGAACCCCTTCTTGGACTGATCCATACTGAACTTCTTCAATATCTTGTCAAGGTATGTACTCTGTGAAAGACCAATGAGGCGTCTTGATCTATCTCTATAGATCTTGATGCCTAATATATAAGCAGCTTCTCCAAGGTCCTTCATTGAAAAACACTTATTCAAATAGGCCTTTATACTTTCCAAGAATTCTATATCATTTCCCATCAATAGTATGTCATCCACATATAATATGAGAAATGCTACAGATCTCCCACTCACTTTCTTGTAAACACAGGCTTCTCCATAAGTCTGTGTAAACCCAAACGCTTTGATCATCTCATCAAAGCGAATGTTCCAACTCCGAGATGCTTGCACCAGCCCATAGATTGAGCGCTGGAGCTTGCATACTTTGTTAGCATTCTTAGGATCGACAAAACCTTCCGGCTGCATCATATACAACTCTTCCTTAAGGAAGCCATTAAGGAATGCCGTTTTGACGTCCATCTGCCATATCTCATAATCATAGTATGCGGCAATTGCTAACATGATTCGGACGGACTTCAGCTTCGCTACGGGTGAGAAAGTCTCATCGTAGTCAACCCCTTGAACTTGTCGATAACCCTTAGCGACAAGTCGAGCTTTGTAGATGGTCACATTACCATCTGCGTCCGTCTTCTTCTTAAAGATCCATTTGTTTTCTATGGCTCGCCGCTCATCGGGCAAGTCAGTCAAAGTCCATACTTTGTTTTCATACATGGATTCTATCTCGGATTTCATGGCTTCTAGCCATTTGTCGGAATCCGGGCCCGCCATCGCTTCTTCATAGTTCGAAGGTTCACCGTTGTCTAACAACATGATTTCCAGGACAGGGTTGCCGTACCACTCTGGTGCGGAACGTGTCCTTGTGGACCTACGAAGTTCAGTAACTTGATCTGAAGCTTCATGATCATCATCATTAACTTCCTCCCCAGTCGGTGTAGGCACCACAGGAACATTTTCCCGCGCTGCGCTACTTTCCGGTTCGGAAGGGGTGACTATCACCTCATCAAGTTCCACTTTCCTCCCACTCAATTCTTTCGAGAGAAACTCCTTCTCCAGAAAGGACCCGTTCTTGGCAACGAAGATCTTGCCTTCGGATCTGAGGTAGAAGGTATACCCAATAGTTTCCTTAGGGTATCCTATGAAGACGCATTTTTCCGACTTGGGTTCGAGCTTTTCAGGTTGAAGTTTCTTGACATAAGCATCGCATCCCCAAACTTTTAGAAACGACAGCTTAGGTTTCTTCCCAAACCATAATTCATACGGTGTCGTCTCAACGGATTTAGACGGAGCCCTATTTAAAGTGAATGCGGCAGTCTCTAAAGCATAACCCCAAAATGAGAGCGGTAAATCGGTAAGAGACATCATAGATCGCACCATATCCAATAGAGTGCGATTACGACGTTCGGACACACCATTTCTCTGAGGTGTTCCAGGCGGCGTGAGTTGTGAAACTATTCCACATTTCCTTAAGTGTGTACCAAATTCGTGACTTAAATATTCTCCACCACGATCTGATCGTAAGAATTTTATTTTCCTGTCACGTTGATTCTCAACTTCACTCTGAAATTCCTTGAACTTTTCAAAGGTTTCAGACTTGTGTTTCATTAGGTAGACATACCCATATCTACTTAAATCATCAGTGAGAGTGAGAACATAACGATATCCTCCGCGAGCCTCAACACTCATTGGACCGCACACATCGGTATGTATGATTTCCAATAAGTTGGTTGCTCGCTCCATTGTTCCGGAGAACGGAGTCTTGGTCATCTTACCCATGAGGCATGGTTCGCACGTGTCAAATGATTCGTAATCAAGAGACTCCAAAAGTCCATCTGCATGGAGCTTCTTCATGCGCTTGACACCAATGTGACCAAGGCGGCAGTGCCACAAGTATGTGGGACTATCGTTATCAACTTTACATCTTTTGGTATTCACACTATGAACATGTGTAACATCACGTTCGAGATTCATCAAAAATAAACCATTGACCAGCGGGGCATGACCATAAAACATATCTCTCAAATAAATAGAACAACCATTATTCTCGGATTTAAATGAGTAGCCATCTCGAATTAAACGAGATCCAGATACAATGTTCATGCTCAAAGCTGGCACTAAATAACAATTATTGAGGTTTAAAACTAATCCCGTGGGTAGATGCAGAGGTAGCGTGCCGACGGCGATCACATCGACCTTGGAACCATTCCCGACGCGCATCGTCACCTCGTCCTTCGCCAGTCTCCGTTTATTCCGTAGTTCCTGTTTTGAGTTACAAATATGAGCAACCGCACCGGTATCAAATACCCAGGAGCTACTACGAGTACTGGTAAGGTACACATCAATTACATGTATATCACATATACCTTTGGTGTTGCCGGCCTTCTTCTTGTCCGCTAAGTATTTGGGGCAGTTCCGCTTCCAGTGACCACTTCCCTTGCAATAAAAGCACTCAGTCTCGGGCTTGGGTCCATTCTTTGACTTCTTCCCAGTAACTGGTTTACCGGGCGCGGCAACTCCCTTGCCGTCCTTCTTGAAGTTCTTCTTACCCTTGCCCTTCTTGAACTTAGTGGTTTTATTCACCATCAACACTTGATGTTCTTTTCTGATCTCCCCTTCCGCTGATTTCAGCATTGAATATACCTCAGGAATGGTCTTTTCCATCCCCTGCATATTGTAGTTCATCACAAAGCTCTTGTAGCTTGGTGGAAGCGACTGGAGGATTCTGTCAATGACCGCGTCATCCGGGAGATTAACTCCCAGCTGAGACAAGCGGTTGTGCAACCCAGACATTCTGAGTATGTGCTCACTAACAGAACTATTCTCCTCCATTTTACAGCTGAAGAACTTGTCGGAGACATCATATCTCTCGACCCGGGCATGAGCTTGAAAACCAGTTTCAGCTCCTCGAACATCTCATATGCTCCATGTTTCTCAAAACGCTTTTGGAGACCCGGTTCTAAGCTGTAAAGCATGCCGCACTGAACGAGGGAGTAATCATCAGCACGTGATTGCCAAGCGTTCATAACGTCTTGGTTCTGTGGGATTGGTGCATCACCTAGCGGTGCTTCTAAGACATAATCTTTCTTGGCTACTATGAGGATGAGCCTCAGGTTCCGGACCCAGTCCGTATAGTTGCTGCCATCATCTTTCAGCTTGGTTTTCTCTAGGAACGCGTTGAAATTGAGGACAACGTTGGCCATTTGATCTACAATACATAGTGTAAAGATTTTAGACTAAGTTCATGATAATTGAGTTCATCTAATCAAATTATTTAATGAACTCCCACTCAGATAGACATCCCTCTAGTCATCTAAGTGAAACATGATCCGAGTTTAACTAGGCCGTGTCCGATCATCACGTGAGACGGACTAGTCAAGATCGGTGAACATCTCCATGTTGATCGTATCTTCTATACGACTCATGCTCGACCTTTCGGTCCTCCGTGTTCCGAGGCCATGTCTGTACATGCTAGGCTCGTCAAGTCAACCTAAGTGTATTGCGTGTGTTCCGAGGCCATGTCTGTACATGCTAGGCTCGTCAACACCCGTTGTATTCGAACGTTAGAATCTATCACACCCGATCATCACGTGGTGCTTCGAAACAACGAACCTTCGCAACGGTGCACAGTTAGGGTGAACACTTTCTTGAAATTATTATAAGGGATCATCTTACTTACTACCGTCGTTCTAAGCAAATAAGATGCAAAAACATGATAAACATCACATGCAATCAAATAGTGACATGATATGGCCAATATCATTATGCTCCTTTGATCTCCATCTTCGGGGCACCATGATCATCTTCGTCACCGGCATGACACCATGATCTCCATCATCATGATCTCCATCATTGTGTCTTCATGAAGTCGTCACGCCAACGATTACTTCTACTTCTATGGCTAACGCGTTTAGCAACAAAGTAAAGTAATTTACATGGCGTTATTCAATGACACGCAGGTCATACAAAATAATAAAGACAACTCCTATGGCTCCTGCCGGTTGTCATACTCATCGACATGCAAGTCGTGATTCCTATTACAAGAATATGATCAATCTCATACATC
>NC_057799.1:471391815-471406860 GCF_018294505.1 Triticum aestivum | reverse complement strand
CTCTCTCACACAACCCCATGTAGGTGGCGTATGTATACAAGAAGAGAATAGGTGCACCGTGCACGTACTCACGCTTCGTGCCTAGCCACACCCGCGCGGGTACACGATGGAGCTCATTTCTTTATGAAATGGCAGCCCACGTGCTAATTTGAACGCTGTAGCGGTTGTTTACCTAGGGAGGTCGTGTACCACATGTGCACGAAACAAAGTTCGACTTGACGCGTTGCCGCGTTATTTTTAAATAAAGTTATAGCGCTCAATGACACGTACACAGAATATAAAACGATTTTTATGGAGAAAAAGGTAGTCCGCTCACTATATACAATGGAGCCTGCCTGCCTGGTTTGTCGCTCTTTAGAGTATCTCACACAAGGCTGCGGTGGCCTCTCTCTCTCACCGTTGGTCACTGATCCGGCCGCATCCCGTCCGCCGGGGGAAACGGAGTGCGGTGGCCTCTCTCTCTCTCACCGTTGGTCACTGATCCGGCCGCATCCCGTCCGCCGGGGGAAAGGGAGGAAGTGCATCGTTTCTTTGTTTGATGGCGCCGAGGCAGCATGTCCCGATCTGCGGTACACGCCGTTCTCTCTGACCAAGCTCCGGCGCGGCAGGGCCTATGCCACCTGCTCGCAGATTCCGCCCGCCGCCGCTCACCTAGTTACATCCCGATGACCTCCAGGTATCCCCTCCGGCCTTGCTCCACTTCCCGTCTTCCCACGTCGCTGCATGTGGATCTTCCATAGTTCTTTGCCCGAAACGTAGCTCGTCCGGCGTACTCTCCATATTGCATTCTCGTCCTCACACCGTTTTAGACAAACACAACCGTGTTGTTATCTTCCCTTATGACAAGGAATATGCTTCTTTTTTGTCGTCGCATGTGTCATCAACTGTTATTGGCCAGTAATTGTTTCCTTTCTACTCGTTGCTATTGCAACCTTTTGGTGAACTGCACAAATCACTTTTTTCTTAAGAGTGTTTTGTGCAGTTGTACTAAAATGTCACAGAGGCAACGTCTCTACATTTCAGTGCGACTGCACAAAGGGAGATTGGTCTTGCTCTATCCTCCTCATCCAACTCCGAGCCTAATCTTCTCCAACTAGTTAGTCTTAAGAGAGACTGCAAAGGTGACCGGCTTCTATTTATGTGTTTATTGTTTCATCAGTAGTCCTCTATTATCGTAATCACACTTAATATCTTTGGAACAGGGACACTCAGCTCTATTTTAGTGGAACTGCACAAAATGATCGGAATGTTGCATGCTCCAGACAGCTACTTTTTTTCCCAACATGCCTTGTTGATTTAGACAGAGCTGGGGGGTCGTTGCTGCCAATGAAAGCATGGATCAATTTTAATTTAACACCTTCTCACAACTCTGTCTTCAGTTGTGATGTAATTATTAGCTCTGATCTGCTAATAATTGACATGCATTAGCAAGGAAGTTAGTTTCTTATTGTTTTCGAAAGAGCATCGATGGCAAGACACGCGAAACAAAAGCTGAAAGCTCACAACATTGTAAAATTTCATGTCGCTGGAAAATTATTTGTATAGTACGTCAATTATGTAAACAAATGATGGAAGCTTGATAGCATTGCCAGAAGCCTCTTCATCATCCGGGTCCATGTGCCATGCAGAAAATTATACTCCTTCGTTCCTAAATATTTGTCTTTTTACAAATTTCAAACGGGCATATTTTAGAGTGTAGATTCACTCATTTTGCTTCGTATGTGTACTCCCTCCGTTCCTAAATATTCTATTCGTCTTTTTAGAGATTTCAACAAGTGACTACATACGGAGCAAAATGAGTGAATCTACACTCTAAAATATGTCTATATACATCCGTATGTGCCAGTCCATTTGAAATCTCTAAAAAGACAAATATTTGAGTAGTCACTCGTTGAAATCTCTAGAAAGACAAATAGTCCGGAGTATATTTAAGAACCGAGGGGGTAGTGCACAACCGCATGGGAGACTCAGCCCGGTCGTTGCGTCGCATTAATAGTGAGTAATGAGCAGTCAAATCATAAGCCCCACCTTTCCCACTGTAAGTTGCTCTGAAGAAGCAACCGTCAATACGCTCTTCTTTGAATCTGCTCATACTACTCCATCCGTCACTGTTTATACAGCGCGCTTCAGAAAAAAGAAAAAAAATCCGTGGGACCAAGGCGACTAGTGATCGGCCTGAAAAATAGCATTGGTAGTTATAGCACGGCGTCTATTACTAGAGGGAATAATGCGTACACACATGCATGCAGTGCTTCCACCCCGGGTACACACATGCATGCACTTACTCCACTCTGTAGTAGTACAGTACATGGAGAGAAAATTGTGGACTTGATTGCGGTTACCACGCCCTAATTAATTGAACATTAAACCAAACGCGTCTAAAGTCTCTCTGGTGGTGGAAATGCATTGAGAGAAATGCATCATAATGAAGCGCACCCTGTAAACTGTGACGGAGGGAGGAGTACTATGAAGGTGCAAAACCAAGTACGCGTATGGCCAGTCGGTCAACGCACCTCCTCTTGGCATATCACTGACATGTGGGACAGGAGTGTGAGCAAACCGATCTCAATTGACGGCAAAGAGCCAACCCGCCATTCCTTGAGAGAGACGAGGAGCGAGAACACACAGACGGGCTCGCACGGAGGCCAAGATATATTCGAGCATGGTTGGTTGATCGATATCATTCATTACATGTTGGGCTGCCGTTTTCCGCCCTTCTCTGGAATAAACGTGTACTTTACCAGAGATACAAAAATAAGAGTACAGACGCTCCACCATGCGGTTCTAGTAGTAGTACTACTCCTACTACTGCACTTGGCTCTTCGCCTCTTCGTGAAGTCGAACAATGATGGTACTCCGCATGTTGGGTACTACAGTGTATGCCTCTGACAATCTGACACCGGATGGACTGATGCATGTCCACCGAGGGTAGGTTGCATTAGTAAAAAGGCGTAAGTGAGCTTCACCTTGTCCTGCAAGCTTCTCCTCGTTCTGCGAGTTGACGGGACACACCAAAAAGTAGTGCTAGTCCATACTCCCTCCTTTCCGGTTAATATGGCTTAATCTTTTTTGTGGGTAAATGAGAGAGCTTTATTCATATATAAGCATTCTTAGGACGATCAGCCAAGACACTGGTCACTAGGAAGCGAGGTACCCCGCAAAAAAAGAAGTAGGAAGCGAGGTGTTTCATCAAGCCAGCTCTCGGCCACATTCAAAGTGCAGCAAGCACGGTTCGCACGAAGATGCGCCGCAAGGTTTGCTGACCTGTTTACATGCTGAATAACAAAAAAAGAGGAAATATTACCGAGCGCTACTATTTGTAACAGGATATGAGCCAGAATTAAGCAAGAATTGTGGCGAGTGTTCCATGCAATCAACTTCCATTATCACATGCGAGAACCCTCGAAGAGAACCAAATGTGTTGAAGATTGCTTTATCACATTTTAAAATTATAATAAGAGTGCAGACGCTCCTCCATCCGGTTCCTAGTACTAGTATAGTACGTACCTTTATAGACTATAGTAGTAGTACTAGTAAACTTTGCGCTTGGCTGTTCGCCTATTCGGGAAGTCGAACAATGATAGCAATAGTAGTATAGTGTATGCTTCTGGCAATCTGACACCGAATTAACTGTTGCACGTCCACCGCCTGAGCGAGGGAGAGCTTGCATTAGTCAAAAGTTTCTCCTTGTCCTGTGAGCCACCGCGCGCAAGCTTCTCCCGTCTTGCAACCTTCTCCTTGTTCGGCAAGTTGACGGGACACAACAAAGTAATGCTAGTCCAACTGCCTCCTCTCTGGTTAATATGGCTTAATTTCAAACGAGATAAATACACTATGTGTCACTTTATATTTGTAAAAATACGGTCAGTGGACTTCATAATACACTCATTGCGCTCAATATATATATTTTCCGGTCTTTATACGGTCACTAGCTCACCCTAACTGAGTATGTGTGTGCATGCACGTGTAGGTTGAGCACTTGAGCGTGACCGTGTGTGTTCCGTCGTGTGCTCGGACATGCATGCATTAGGGCGTCGCGCGCTTTTTTTGCGTCCATGTGTACGTGTGACTGTTGCATACACGTAGGGGGAGTACGTGTAGGGGCCACTAAGGAGCAGTCAAATCACACAGTAAGTTAGTCGGAAGAAGCAACCATCATTTCACTCTTGAATGACACGTACGCAATATAAAATGGTTGATATGGAGAGAAAAACAAAACCACTATATATACACTAGCAGGAGCCTAAGATACAAGCCTGCTTGCTTAGGTTGCTCTCTTCACAAGCATAGAACGACGGGCCTGATCCCGCAGCTGGGGGAAGGGAACAATGTTCTGCGTAGACGCGGTCGACATCTGCGAGGGAGAAAACCCACAGTCCGTGCGTCCCAATCGGGGGTCACCGCGGTATGGGCCGATGCCGCGTCCCAACCGCCCTTCTAGCTACAGCCCGACGTCCCAGGTAGTCCATCTTCCTTTTGGAGCCGGCTTGCTCCACTGCCGTAGCTCCATCTCCATGTCGATCTTTCTCTACTTCTACCGGCTTCTACTTGTGATGAGTTTATGTCTCATGAACTAGTGCCAGTACTATTATTCTAATCACACTTCTTCAATATCTTTGCTATCAGGGATGCTCAGGTCGATTTTAGTGGAACTGCACAAAAGCATCTATGATCCGAGGGTGCCAGCCGTCTTTCCTTCGACAGGTTCTACATGGCCAGGAAATTAAATCATGTTTAGGGTTTAGGGTTTAAGTCGTAGTGACCCCATTAGTAGTTTTTCTTTCGTACACGCTCTCACAACTTTTTTCTTTAGTTGTGAAGTAAATATTGCTATGATCTGTGAATCGTTGAGATGCATCAGCATGCGTGTTAGTTTTCCTTTGTATTTGATGGAATGTTGTAACGGGGCAACCTTGGAAGAGGAATGAAAATGGAGTGGAAAGTTTCCGTTTTTCCGGAGAAAAAATGGAAACGGAGAGAAACCAACGTTTCGTTTCGTTGGATCGCGCCATCGAGCAAAACCAACGTTTAAATCACGTCTGTCGTGTTCGTGTCTCACCCTCCTCCACGGCTCGACCCCACACGATCGCTCGGCATGCCACTCACCGCAAACTGAGTATACGCTAACTTCCCCGCCTGCTTGTCGATGGATCGCGCCATGGAGTACTAGCACTACTGGAAGAGATTGACGAGTTGGGGGAGGACAGCTAGCTGTAGCACAGACTCCCAAGAACTTTTTACATGCATGTTGTAGCCGGCTATTGCGACCTTTGAACGCGGAGCAGCTGCGTGCACCCGGAAGCGGCGCGGGCGACGCTCTCTCGGTCGGCGCGCCGCTTCAATGCCGGCGCCAGTGAGAGGTCGCGTCCGCTCTGGCCGGGCATGAATGCGGCACTGACCGTTTCGAGCGGGAAGCACGCGCGGGTGATGAAGAGGGTTCGGATTGGTCAGGACCGGCCGTGGCAGCGGTCAGGACATGCGCCAACAAGAGATGTTGTACGTTAATATTGCTGCGTATATAATTAACAACGTAAATAATGTGCCAGTTGGACAAATATGATTGGAGATGGAGATGGAAATGGAATTTTACGTATGCACGGATATGCATGTCTATGTCTATGTGTGTGTGCGCGACGACTCTCGCGACCTGGAAGCGGGGGCGTGTTTTTGATCGAGTTTTCTTTCTTGGTATGTTAGAAAATCAGTTTGTCTAATTCACATCTAAATGTTATTTAAGGATATCACATCTAAGCTCCCACAAGTATATAATGTAGCAACAAGAAACAAAAAAAACTAGGAAAAAAATAGACCACAAACAGAGTGGACATCAACTTAGATGTGACATAACTATGTCACATCTAGATGTGTCCTAGACAGACCCTTAAAAAATTGTCCGCCAGTTTTCGTTTCTTTTTTCCGGGAACGCGCGTATTCTATTTAAAACCACTGCTATGGAGAGATTTTTTTACTCCATTATAGCCTCTTGTTTGATAGAGTTTCTCGCGTCTCGCTCTCTCACCCTCTCCATATCAAAACAAGATGACAATGTCCACTCTATCTCTCTCCTCACCGGTGGTCACAGATCCGGCCGAATCCCGTCCGCTGCGGGAGGTGAGGAGGTGCAGCGTTGACGTTGTCGCCGTCGGCGACGGAGGAAGCCGATGCGCACCGTCCTCTCGAAGCAGGCGCTGGCGCGGACGAAGATCCTCCGCGCCCTTGTTCGCTGCTGTCGTGTGGGCAGATCCCGCCCGCCCGCCTAAACGACATCTCGCCCACCTGAGGTCTAACTTCTTGTACTGGTCCAGCTCCCCAGGTCGCTGCGTGCGGGTTTTCTTCTATGCGACTACTCCCCAGCTCCCCATGCATAGTAGCTAGGGTTCGTCGGCTGGTCCAACATCACCTACTAGTACTATTATAGAGGAAATGCCACTCGAAAAGTTGTCCTGATTTATGCCTCAGTGGAGGTATACATGTTGTTGTGCGGTCATTGTCCATATGGTGGTAGTACTATCACTGGTTAAATGAAGAAATGCTTTTTTTCTCGGGTATCCTGGTTTAGTTCCCATCAAGATAATTATGATGCTTCTGTTTGTTGGTGTACTTTTCATTAATTCTTATTGACAATTGAGATGTCGTTGCTAACCCTTTTTTATATTTTTGGAAACAGCAATGCGTGTCTCCATACCCGGGCATGTCTTCCTCAATTTTAGTGGAACTGCACAAAATTGGATGGCCATTGTTGTTCCGCCTCACTGTCCTCTGCCACGTGGTTCTTCCTTCCTCGAGCTTGATTACTGAGAAGAAACAGACCACAGTGAGGATTTGTCGAACTTCATAGGTGCCTCACCCAAACTTGATGCCAAATGGATGATGCATCACCACGATGACCTATCGATGCTCATGGTTGCGCCTCATGGTTGCGTCGGCTGGTGAAGCTGATCGATTTTCAATGAAAAACAAGCTGTCTTCCATCAGTGCTCTTTGCTTGTTACGCACAAAGATGATATCCTTCGTCAGTTCACCTTGGTTGCGTTGGAGACGTAGTCGTCTTTCACGTTGGTGCAATTT
The DNA here is from genome assembly GCF_018294505.1 of Triticum aestivum. Lineage (NCBI taxonomy): Eukaryota > Viridiplantae > Streptophyta > Magnoliopsida > Poales > Poaceae > Triticum > Triticum aestivum. Next base: position 471,399,792 of record NC_057799.1, on the reverse strand, counting down.
TATCACACAATTGGCTATGAACCAAATGTTTCCTCGAAGAAGGATCGATGTTGGTACTAAGAGCATAAGTTTTGTATTGATTTCTAAGCCTTCTCACAACTTTGTCTCCAGCTCCCCTGTAATTTTATTTGTCCAGCTATTAACTTTGATTTTAAAAAATGGTGTGGACTAAAAACCCGGATGGACGTAGTAGCCCTCCATTTTTATTTACTCCGCATATTAGATTTGGCTGAAGTCAAACTTTGTAATACTCTAAAACCTTTCCGATAATTGAAATTAAAATTCTTTATTTGTACACACTCTCACACGTTTCCGATAATTTGGCGCATGTGTGGTTGTTCACTTAAGGGAGGGTAGTGTACCACACGTGAAGGACAGGAAGTGCGATCAGGACGCGTGGGCGTGGATCGTTAGTTCATCGAAAGTAGTACTAGTTTTCTTCACTGTACATTAAATAAAGAGTTTTGTTTCGTACTTACACAATTTAAAACGATTGTTATGGAGAGAATAAGAAAACCACTCCACTATATATTAGTCGTATACACAAGAGTACTATATGGACGCAGCTTCATTGACTTAGTGCACCTGCCTTTGGATTTATGACAGGTGGGCCCAAAATGTGGCTGGCTCACCTGTCATACAGCCCAAAGTAGGTGCAGTGAAGGCACCGGAGCTCAGTCCGTACTACAGTAGTATATATATAAGCGGGAGCCTCAGCGCTTGTTCGCTAGGGTTTGCACTCTCCACACGCTCGCCGCACTACATATATGTTACACGCTGGAGGCTCAGCGTTCATTTGCTGGGGTTTGCTATATTCACAGTCTCTCACCCTCTCTTCACCAGATCTAAACAAGACTGCGTTGGCCTCTTGTCTCTCTCCCCCCTCACAGCTGGTGAAGGAGGCGTCCGTATCCCGTCGCACCGGGAAGGGGAGGAGGTGCATTGTTCACTCTATCGCCTTCGGCGAGGGAGGCAATCCACTACCGGCTATGCTGTTCTCTTTCACCCGGCGCCTGTGCGGGAGGGCCATTGACCCCTTCTTCCTCGCTGTCGTATGTAGTGTGGGCAGATTCGGCCTCCCGCCGCACGCCTTGCCACATCCCGACGACCCTAAGGTATAAGTTTCTTTGAAACCGTCGTTGCTCTAGCTGCATGTGGATCTTTTTCGATCTGTAGTCGAATCTAGGTCTTGGTTCAAAGAGGAAAGAAGGGTGCGGTGGGCTGGAGCAAGAATCTAGGACGTGGTTCAATGAGGAAAGGAGGGGCGGAAAGTAGTATAGACTGGCTATCCAGCCGCTTTGTAGGTCGAAAAGGGAAAAAGGGGGTAACCCAGTACACACATCTGTAAGGAACCCATCTCTTTGTTGGGAAGGGAAAAAAACTGGGGGGTCGGGTAGTTTGTGCAGGACTAGATTTGCTGCCCTCACATAGGAAGAAGGTTCAAAAAGAACAAATATGGGACCAGCGCATATATGCTGCTTGGCTACATACTCTGCATCACCCATTTATACGTGTGGACGCACATGGTGCTGGCATGTCCCATACAGCTATTTTGCTGTTGTTAATCTAAGAATGCCGCCGGAAAATTGAAGCAATGCCACTGTTAAAAGTAAATTACATTTTTTAACGAATGTTGTTTCAAGAGAATGTCTCTGTTAATATGAATCAATGCAACCGTTTTAGAAATGCTACTATCCTACTTTGTTTTCCATCCAAGATAAGTTAGATGCTTCTTTCTGTCACCGTTTGTTTCATCCTCCTTTATCGGCAAGTAATTGTTTCCTTTTTTGCCTCTGTTAAAACAGGGTTATCGATTCAACTTGTTGCTATTGCGACATTTTGCTTCGCTACTCGAAACACTTATGTTTTAAGAGTGTTTTGTGCAGTTCAACTTGAATGTCACACCGGTGACTTTGCTTAATTTTGGTGGAACTGCACAAAAGGAGATCGATATTTGTTTCCAGTCTTCGTGGCGAGTTGTTTCAAATCTTGGTCTCAACCACATGATGTGCAGTGTGCTTTGAGATGTTGTGCTACTTGTTTTGGTACTGTTTTAAATAAATGTTGAATTGAAGCTATTGTATTGTTGTCTTTTCCCATTAAGTAGTGAAAAAAATGGGACCAACCCAGACATGATGCTTGTTGCTTTGTTACAACAAATTCAGCATCACCCCATTTATAAGCCAGTAACTGATGCCACTCTCAGAATTAACTACTGAATCTTTTTTCAAAACTGCAACACTTGTTAGGGATTGGCGGGATTACCATTTTTGTGGCCGCATGTTTCATCCTCCTTATTAGCCAGTAATTGATTCCTTTTTTGCCTCTGTTTAAACAGGGATATCTATTCAACTTGTTGCTATTGCGACATTTTGCTCCCTACACAAAACACTTTGCTAGATTTCAGTGCAACTGCACAAAACGAGATTGGATTTCCTATTCGTGTTGGCAGATTCGTATTTTATCTTGTCCGTCTCATGAAAGGTCAGTACAGGCCTTCATCCACATGATTGTGCAGTGTGCTTTGAGATGTTGTGCTACTTGTATTGGTAATGTTTTAAATAAATGTTGAATTGAAGCTATTGTATTGCTATCTTTTCCCATTAAGTAGTGAACAAAAATGGGACCAACCCAGACATGATGCTTGTTGCTTTGTTACAACAAACTCTGCATCACCCCCTTTATAAGTAGATGGAAGCACATACTGTTGTTGCGCCCACTCTCCCCTGGAACTGTTTATGCTTTTCGTTAATCTAATGCCGCTGGTAAAATTAAGCAATGCCACTCTCAGAATTAATTAACTACTGAATCTTAGTTCAAAACTGCAAGACTTGTTAGGAATGGTACTATCCTGCTTTGTAGTTCTTTCTACATGTTTAACCAAGGTATTGTTAAGATAATGTCTCTGTTAAAATGAATCAGTTGCATTGTTTTAGGAATGGTACTTTTCTGCTTTGTCGTTCTTTATACATGTTGAAACAAGGCATTGTTAAGATAATGTCTCAGTCAATATGAATGAATCACACTGGTGGAGAATTGCTACTCTCCTGCTTTGTTTCCCATTTAGATAAAGTAGATCAGTAGATGCTTTTCTTCCGGGAGTACAAGTCATCAACCGTTATTTCTCAGTAATTATTTCCCTTATACCTATTGTTGCTTACAGGGATATCAAAATTAAAGCTCGGTTTTATTCCGACTTCGATTTTAGTTGAACTGCACAAAAGGAGCCAATGTCTCCAAGGCAAACTGCTGCATTACTGGGTCCAGTTGGTCGTTCCACTTTGCAGAAAGAAGCAGTCACTGTTTGCGCTACATTACAGAAGGAATGACCGAGAAGCTTTACAGAGTATTATTAGACACCGGTGACATGACTAGTCTGCAGTGACCATTGGCAATTTAACAACACGTGGAGTGCCCTGGGCAAAAAGTGCCCAAACAAGTACAAGAAGCTACGACAGGACTCCACGATCATAGGCATTACATATTTTGAATGGGAAAAGCTTGCCAAAGTTTAATCATTGATGTTAGCAAGAAGATGTTAGTTTAATATATTGGAATTGGAAAACCTTGTCAAAATTTGCTCATTGATGTTAGCCAGAAGACATGCATTTGATATTCTTGAGTGGGATGCCCTTGCTGTGAGCAGCGTCGAGTGGTTTTTCCTATTCCTGTGTTCAGTTTAGAAGTAAATAGTTACTCTGCTGAGATATTCCTGTGTTAAGAGTTTGTTCTGAATATTGTCTATGTAATGCCAGGCCTTGTGTTTGATTGCAAAGTTGAGCTTGGAATGTTGTGGCGTGCGGCATCACGAGCTGTTCACCGTGCCTCCTGAGAATAATGCTTCGTATTGTTTTGCATGTCGATCTAATGCCAGTGATTTGCTTGTTAAGAAGATCATCCTCTTCTGTTGTTTCCGTGCTTAAGAATTTCATCGTCTGATGTTCCATTCATAGCCTATACGACAAGTCGGGTAGGTTAGACGTGAAACCATATGATCTTCCAACCAACTCATGATATTAGGCCGTGATTGGATCGTCGTTTTCCAACCAAAACCGCTTGTAAAACTGACGCATGTAAATTAAAGCAGATGGTCTCGGGCGAAGGCGCTTGGTTGGTCGATTTCGACTACTAATATCGGAAGTACTTCACACACGATAAAAACGCTGAACAACACTCGGACGATTGCTAATCCAGCCGTTAGCTGCTGTTTTAGCCTTGCCCATGGATGGCATGATACGCACGTCGTGCATGTATCGTCTGGTAATGTCGTCCATATAGCAGTGCTTGTAAAATATACACCGGTCTCTCAAATTACACGCGTAACCCGCCGGTTTTACTTACACACCTCGGGCCCTCGGTTTCATTACGCCTGTATTTTACACGTTGTTTCCGATGACGAGTAAATTACACTTGTTTGTTAATACAGGTTTGAAATAAACCAGAGCTCCCAAGCGCGGCCTTACCGTTTCATGCCGTCTCAGTTTCTCGAAGGTGCTCATAGGTGTCCGATGATCCTGGCTTCCTGAATGAGCAGTGGGCGCTGTATCAGACCATCCGTAGGCCCGCGAGGCCCTCTCCGTTGTCCTTCGAGTTGTTGCGCTCGCCGTGGCGCCGAGCATTGTTAACATCATCAACGAACATGAGGATTCAGGAGATGACTTTATTTTGACTGGATGACACTAGGGACCCACTAGGGCCATAGCCGTACGTACGCAAGTGCCTCATTATGTACAACTATTTTTTTTTTGCTTTCTCCTGGTTTCCTGACATCACGGTCCCACACCATTGTCAACCTATGTAGTCAATATAAACGAGAGAAGTGCACAAGGTTCGGCCGACAACTGGGACCAAGCAGCTCAAGCAGTATTTGTGTTTTTGAGGCGTGAGCACTGCAGAGTTTTTCTTGGCGATGATTTCGTTGTTGTTCAGAGGAGAGCATGGTATTAACTGGGCGGGCTGTGGCCCATCTAGCCCAGGCCAGATATCCAGCCCAGATACTAATTTTTTCAAGATGAAAATGGCTAGCCCAGCTATAAGTATTTTTGAGGAATACCCAGGCAAGGTCAACTTGTCATTCTCCACCCCGCTGGGCTGCAAATCTTTCCTAGGAGGGATGCATTAGGCTTAACAGGAAAATGGGGTTTAAAAAATAATAAATGGGATGTAATTATAAAAACTGGGCAGTAACTATAAAAAATGCACCAAACACGAAATTAGTTTATAAAATATTATTTATGGATTTTGAAAATCTTAAATTTTCATTGTTGCGCGCGCAATGTTTCATTGGATTTTTACGTAATGCAAATTTATATTTAATCTGACTAGAAATTTCGGGATAAAAATATTTCGGATCCCATCAAAATGTGGGAAATTTTATTGAATTCTGTCTTTAACGGTTGGTTGAAATTATTAATCGTTGTCCTAGCTAGAAAATGGGTTGTACTTTTAACAAACTGTAAATGGGCTATTGTAAATTCCATTAGAATTCAAAAATGGGCTGTACATTCTTACAAAACGCAAATGGGCTATAAGTTCTCTGCCACACACTTGTTGGCCTACTAAGTGACGCGTCCCCTAAAAAAATAAGTTGACGCGTATGCAAGGCTTTGTCAACTTATTATAGTCAACACACGGTTCTAGCAGCAGTGGCCGTTGGATGTCTATCCAACGGATGTCGTGCTTCTTCTTCAATCTCGGATATTCTTAGCTTCGGCCGCCCAAAAAATGATTCCTCCCCCTGACATCTGGGGCGCACCGTTTCGGAGGCTGACCTGTGGGCCTACTAAGTTGGAGCGTACCAAGGGCTTTGTCAACTTAGTCAAGATAAACGATTCTACCTTCAGTGACCGTACGATGTCCATCCAATGGCCGTAGTGCTTCTTCAACCTCTGGTCTTCTTGGTCCAGCCGCACAAAGCAGCGCCGGTCGTGCCGCCTGCTCCTGCCTCCCGTGGCCGGCTGTGCTGCCGCGGAGGCCTCACCGCCCCCATACTACTCCCACCGCTGGCCAGGCCATCCCTCCACTCACCCACACCCCCTGTTATTCTGCGGCGACGGTAGCCTCACACCGCAGCCGAACCAGTGAACCCTCGTACTCCTCTCCGCGCGGGCTTCCACTGCTGCGTCTTCCCCGGCTCCGCGTCGTCCCCTTCCTAGGCCTCGCCGTCGTCCACCGCCTTGGTGCTCTCGGCGCGGCGTGGTCAACGTGGTCAACGACCGACTTCCATCGGAAGAGTACTGTAAGTGGAGAGGCTGACAGCTGGGTCCACGGTGGCCGCAAGGAAGTGCCTCCTTATTAATCGCAAAATAATTATTCCTCCACCTGACAGCGGGGACCCACCGGACGGGCCACCTTATTACGCGAAAAAAACGTTTCCCCCCTGACTACTGGGACCCACCGGACGGGCCATCGTATTTCGCGAAAAAAATGTTCCCCCCGCTGTCAGCTCGGACCCACCGGATGTGCCTCCTTATTACGCACAAAAAAAAATGAATACTCCCCCTGCTAGCTGGGACCCACCTTGGTGGGAGGCTGACTTGTGGGCCTACAAAGTTGATGGGGACGGAGGGCTTTGTCAACTTAGTCAATATGAACGATTCTAGCTCCAGTGACCGTACGATATCCATCCAACGACCGTAGTGCTTCTTCAACCTCTCGTCTTCTTGCTCCAGCCGCCCAAAGCAGCGCCGGTCGTGCCGCCTGCTCCTGCCTCCCGTGGCCGGCTGTGCTGCCACGGAGGCCTCACCGCCCCCTACTATTCCCACCGCTGGCCAGGCCCTGCTGCGACGGCAGCCTCACACCGCAGCCGAACGAGTGAACCCTCATACTCCTCTCCGTGTGGGCATCCACTGCCGCGTCTTCACCGGCTCCGCGTCGTCCCCTTCCTAGGCCTCGCCGTCGTCCACCGCCCTGGTGCTCTCGGCGCAACATGGTCAACGTGGTCAAGGAACGACTTCCATCGGACGTGGACTGTACGTGGAGAGGCTGACAGCTGGGTCCACGGCGGCAGCAAGGAAGTGCCTCCTTATTACGCGGAAAATAATGATTCCTCCACCTGACAGCAGGGACCCACCGGACGGGCCACCATATTTCGCAAAAAAACCGTTTCCCCCCTGACTGCTGGGACCCACCAGCTACACCTTCACACACAAGGAAGTGCGTCCGGGCAAAAAAAAACGATTCGCCCCCTGACTGCTGGGACCCACCAGCTACATCTTCGCACGCAAGGAAGTGCGTCCGGGCAAAAAAAACCAAAATGATTCGCCCCCCTGACTGCTGGGACCCACCTGCTACATCTTCGCAGGCAAGGAAATGCCTGACAGTCGGGACCCTCCTGGTCGAAGCGTACGTAGCGTTGTCATTCTGGTCGCGAACGTGTACGTACATATATACTGGTCGATGTAGAGGCGCGCACGTGTCGTAGTAGAGGCGCGTACGTGTCGTAGTAGAGGCGCGCACGTAGCATGTACACGTACGTACAGCGGCCAGGGTGCAAGAAAGAAAATACGGCCACGTACGTACATACGGGCAAGGTCTCGAACGCCTACTCGCGCATACGTACGGCGAGGGCTCGTGTACATGGCTGGGTCGGAACGGAAAAACAGCGTCGTCGTCGTGTTCATGGGGAGGCAACGGAATGCGTCGTGTTCATGGGGAGGCAACAGAATGCGTCGTGTTCATGGGGAGGGGTGTGGCATACCGCAAAACAGAGGAAAGGGACCTCCTACGGTCGAAACGGGGGTCCTGTTGATCGGGAGGAGTGTGGCGTACCACAAAACGGAGGAAACGGACCTCCTACGGTCAAAACGGGGGTCCAGTTGATCGGGAGGGGTGTGGCGTACCGCAAAACGGAGGAAACGGACCTCCTACGGTCGAAACGGGGGTCCTGTTGATTGGGAGGGGTGTGGCGTACCGCAAAACGGACGAAACGGACCTCCTACGGTCGAAACGGGGGTCCTGTTGATCGGGACGGGTGTG
>NC_057799.1:471375795-471391318 GCF_018294505.1 Triticum aestivum | reverse complement strand
CATCCAATCGATCGGCTTCAGTTAGCAGCAGTAGCAAAGGAATCGCTCGATCTGGTTCAGTTAACAGCCATCGATCAATCGCTCGGGTTCAGTAACGCGTAGCCTGCAGTGCAATCGCTCGGGTTCAGTTAGAGCCCAACTCCTCGCTCAGGTTCAGTTAGAGCCAACGCCTCGCACACACGCGCGTACGTGTACGAGAGAAACGCGCATCGCTCGGCCCCGACCTCCCACCGTAACCGGGAACTCCCCGAAATTTTCCTCCCCCTCGCTTCTACCAAGGTTTTTTTCGTCATGGACGGCCCAAAGAATGTCATGCAGCTGCGTCTCCGGCCCGCCCAGGACGAAAAGCCCATTTTCTGTCATGATTTTTTGTCATAGAAGTAGGAGCCCACCACATCTATGATGATACCGGGTTTTGTCACAATTATCGTCATAGAAGTGTCATATGTATGACAGAAAAAAAATTGTTCGGCCCAAAATGTCACGGATGTGTCTTTTTTTTGTAGTGTATATCTTTTTGTAACAAATTAGTCAGAGGCCGAGAAATTTTTGAGAAGTCCTTAATGAACCTCCTATAAAAACTGGCGTGACCAAGGAAATTTCTTATACCTTTGATGTCCTTGGGACATGGCATCTTTTCAATAGCGTCAACCTTGGCTTTATCAACTTCAATACCTCTTTCAGAAACTTTATGCCCCAAGACAATACCTTCATTAACCATAAAGTGGCACTTTTCCCAATTCAAGACAAGATTAGTTTCTTCACATCTCTGCAAAACTCGATCAAGGTTGCTTAAGGAATCATCAAAAGAGGATCCATAAACGGAGAAGTCGTCCATGAAAACCTCACAAATCTTTTCACAAAAGTCAAAGAATATAGCCATCATGCATCTTTGAAAGGTAGCAGGTGCATTGCATAAACCAAAAGGCATACGTCTATAAGCAAAAGTACCAAAAGGGCAAGTAAAAGCAGTCTTTGATTGATCATTGGCTGACATAGGTATTTGAGAGAAACCAGAATAACCATCTAGAAAGCAAAAATGTGTATGTTTGGATAATCTTTCTAGCATTTGATCGATAAAAGGTAAGGGGTAATGATCTTTTTTAGTAGCCTTATTTAATTTGCGGAAATCAATTACCATCCTATAACCTGTAATAATTCTTTGCGGGATCAACTCATCTTTATCATTAGGAACGACGGTAATACCTCCTTTCTTGGGAACGCAATGGACAGGACTTACCCACTAACTATCAGCAACGGGATAAATTATACCTGCCTCAACGAGCTTTAGTATTTCCTTTCTTACCACTTCCTTCATCTTAGGGTTCAGCCGTCGTTGATGATCATGAACTGGTTCGGCATCTTCCTCCAAATTTATTTTATGTTGACATAGAGTGGGACTAATGCCCTTAAGATCATCAAGAGTATACCCAATAGCAGCACGGTGCTTCCTTAGAGTTTTCAATAATCTCTCTTCTTCATGCTCTGAAAGCTTAGCACTAATAATAACGGGATATATCCTTTTCTCATCAAGATAAGCATATTTAAGAGTATCAGGTAACGGTTTGAGCTCAAACATGGGATCACCCTTGGGTGGAGGAGGATCCCCTAGGATTTCAACAGGCAAATTGTGTTTCAGGATAGGTTCTTGTTTAAAGAATACTTCATCTATTTCCCTTCTTTCATTCATAAACATATCATTTTCATGGTCTAGCAAATATTGTTCTAAAGGATCACTAGGAGGCACGGCAATAGAAGCAAGACCAATAATTTCATCCTTACTAGGTAATTCCTCTTCATGGTGTTGTCTACTAAATTTAGAAAAGTTAAACTCATGAGACATATCACCTAAACCAATAGTAACGACATCCTTTTTGAAGTCTATCATAGCATTAACAGTGTTCAAGAAGGGTCTACCAAATATAATTGGACAAAAGCTATCTTGTGGGGAACCGAGAACAAGAAAATCAGCAGGATATTTAGTTTTCCCACACAAGACTTCAACATCTCTAACAATTCCAATGGGTGATATTGTATCTCTATTAGCAAGCTTAATGGTAACATCAATACCTTCTATCTCAGCAGGTGCAATATCATGCATAATTTCTTTGTATAAGTCATGAGGTATAGCACTAACACTAGCACCCATATCACATAAGCCATGATAACAATGATCTCCTACTTTAATAGAAATAACAGGCTTGCCTACCACAGGTCTATGTTTATCTTTAGCACAAGGTTTGGCAATTCTAGCAGCTTCATCTCGGAAATGAATAACATGCCCATCAATATTATCAGATAAGAGATCTTTAACAATAGCAATATTAGGTTCAACTTTAATTTGCTCAGGAGGTGTATAAGTTCTAATATTGCTTTTACGAACCACAGTTGAAGCTTTAGCATGATCCTTTATCCTAACAGGGAAAGGTGGTTTCTCAACATAAGAAGTAGGAACAATAGGATCATTATAAGTGATAGTCTTTTCTTCAACTTTAATAGGTGCAACTACTTTTACTTCTATGGGAGGATGATATTTAAACCACTTCTCCTTAGGGAGATCAACATAAGCAGCAAAAGATTCACAGAAAGAAGCTACTATCTCAGAGTCAAGTCCATATTTAGTGCTAAATTTACGGAAAACATCGGTATCCATAAAAGATTTAACACAATCAAACTTAGGTGTCATACCTGACTCCTTACCTTCATCGAGATCCCAATCTTCAGAGTTGCGTTTAATTCTATCCATTAAATCCCATTTGAATTCAATAGTCTTCATCATAAAAGAGCCAGCACAAGAAGTATCGAGCATGGTGCGATTGTTTTCAGAAAGCCGAGCATAAAAATTTTGAATAATCATTTCTCTTGAGAGCTCATGATTGGGGCATGAATATAACATTTATTTAAGCCTCCCCCAAGCTTGAGCGATGCTTTCTCCTTCGCGAGGCCAAAAATTATATATGTAATTGCGGTCACGATGAACAAGATGCATAGGATAAAATTTCTGATGAAATTCCAATTTCAATCGTTTGTAGTTCCATGATCCTGTATCATCACATAGCCTATACCATGTCGATGCATCTCCCTTCAAAGATAAAGGGAGGACCTTCTTCTTAATAAAATCACCGGGTATACCTGCAAGCTTAAATAATCCACAAACTTCATCCACATATATTAGGTGCTCATCAGGATGCTTTGTTCCATCTCCTGCAAAAGGATTAGCTAGCAGTTTTTCTAACATACCCGAAGGAATCTCAAAGTGGACATCTTCATTTCCAGTAGGTTGAGGAGCAACTCTTTGCTCTACTGGTCGGGGAGAAGATACCCCGAACAAGCCCCTCAGAGGATTGCTTTCCATAGTAACAAGTGACAGTAAATTTCAGCACACTATATAAAATTTTCCTTACCAAATTCCACCTACCAAAGGCGCTTCACTCCCCGGCAACGGCGCCAGAAAAGAGTCTTGATGACCCACAAGTATAGGGGATGTATCGTAGTCCTTTCGATAAGTAAGAGTGTCAAACCCAACGAGGAGCAGAAGGAAATGATAAGCGGCTTTCAGCAAGGTATTCTCTGCAAGCACTGAAATTATAGGTAACAGATAGTTTTGTGATAGGATAATTTGTAACGAGCAACAAGTAAAAAAAGTAAATAAAGTGCAGCAAGGTGGCCCAATCCTTTTTGTAGCAAAGGACAAGCCTGGACAAACTCTTATATAGAGAAAAGCGATCCCGAGGACACATGGGAATTATCGTCAAGCTAGTTTTTATCACGTTCATATGATTCCCGTTCGGTACTTTGACAACTTGATATGTGGGTGGACCGGTGCTTGGGTGCTGTCCTTACTTGAACAAGCATCCCACTTATGATTAACCTCTATTGCAAGCATCCGCAACTACAACAAAAGTATTAAGGTAAACCTAACCATAGCATGAAACATATAGATCCAAATCAGCCCCTTACGAAGCAACGCATAAACTAGGGTTTAAAACTTCTGTCGCTCTAGCAACCCATCATCTACTTATTACTTCCCAATGCCTTCCTCTAGGCCCAAATAATGGTGAAGTGTTATGTAGTCGACGTTCACATAACACCACTAGAGGATAGACAACATACGTCTCATCAAAATATCGAACGAATACCAAATTCACATGACTACTAATAGCAAGACTTTTCCATGTCCCCAGGAACAAACGTAACTACTCACAAAGCATATTCATGTTCATAATCAGAGCAGTATTAATATGCATATAGGATCTGAACATATGATCTTCCACCAAATAAACCAACTAACATCAACTACAAGGTGTAATCAACACTACTAGCAACCTACAGGTACCAATCCCAGACTTGGAGACAAGAATTGGATACAAGAGATGAACTAGGGTTTGAGAGGAGATGGTGCTGGTGAAGATGTTGATGGAGATTGCCCTCTCCCGATGAGAGGAGCATTGGTGATGACGATGGCGATGATTTCCCCCTCCCGGAGGGAAGTGTCCCCGGCAGAACAGCTCCGCCGGAGCCCTAGATTGGTTCCGCGAAGGTTCCGCCTCGTGGTGGCGGAGTCTCGTCCCGAAAGCTTGCTTATGATTTTTCTTCGGGCGAAAGACTTCATATAGCAGAAGATGGGCACAGGAGGGCCAACAGGGGGCCAACGAGGCAGGGGGCACGCCCAGGGGGGTAGGGCACGCCCCCACCCTCGTGGCCTGGTGGGCCCCCCCTGACGTACTTCTTCCGCTCAATATTTTTTATTATTTCCAAAAATAACTTTCGTGGAGTTTCAGGACTTTTGGAGTTGTGCAGAATATGTCTCTAATATTTGCTTTTTTTCCAGCCCAGAATTCCAGCTGCCGGCATTCTCCCTCCTTATGTGAACCTTGCAAAATAAGAGAGAATAGGCATAAGTATTGTGACATAACGTGTAATAACAACCCATAATGCAATAAATATCAATATAAAAGCATGATGCAAAATGGACGTATCATTTCTATGCATCACCATGATCTTGCGTGTGCGTAGGAATTTTTTTGAAATTACTACGTTCCCCAACAGTGGCATCCGAGCCAGGTTTATGCCTAGATGTTATATGCACGAGTAGAACACAAGTGAGTTGTGGGCGATACAAGTCATACTGCTTACCAGCATGTCATACTTTGTTTCAGCGGTATTGTTGGATGAAGCGGCCCGGACCGACATTACGCGAACGCTTACGCGAGACTGGTTCTACCAACGTGCTTCGCACACAGGTGGCTGGCGGGTGTCAGTTTCTCCAACTTTAGTTGAACCGAGTGTGACTACGCCCGGTTCTTGAGAAGGTTAAAACAGCACTAACTTGACGAACTATCGTTGTGGTTTTGATCCGTAGGTAAGAACGGTTCTTGCTCAGCCCGTAGCAGCCACGTAAAACTTGCAACAACAAAGTAGAGGACGTCTAGCTTTTTTTGCAGGGCATGTTGTGATGTGATATGGTCAAGACGTGATGAGATATAAATTGTTGTATGAGATGATCATGTTTTTGTTAAAGTTATCGGCAACTGGAAGAAGCCTTATGCATGTCTCTTTATTGCATAAGATGCAAGTGCCATGTAATTGCTTTACTTTATCGCTATGCGATAGAAATAGTTGCAAAAGCAATAGTTGGCGAGACGACCATGTGATGACACATTGATAGAGATCAAGATGATGGAGATCATGGTGTCATGCCGGTGACGATAGAGATCATGACGGTACTTTGGAGATGGAGATCAAAGGCGCAAGATGATCATGGCCATATCATGTCCCATTTTTTGATTGCATGTGATGTTTATCCTTTATGCATCTTATTCTACTTTGTTTGACGGTAGCATTATAAGATGATCTCTCACTAAATTTCTCCCTGAGTATGCACCATTGCCAAAGTTCGTCGTGCCGAGACACCACGTGGTGATCGGGTGTGATAAGCTCAACGTTCATCTACAACGGGTGTAAGACAGTTTTGCACACGCGGAATACTCGGGTTAAACTTGACGAGCCTAGCATATGCAGATATGGCCTCGGAACACTGGAGACCGAAAGGTCGAGCGTGAATCATATAGAAGATACGATCAACATAGTGATGTTCACCATTGAAAACTACTCCATTTCACGTGATGATCATACATGGTTTAGTTGATATGGATCACGTGATCACTTAGATGATTAGAGGGATGTCTATCTAAGTGGGAGTTCTTAAGTAATATGATTAATTGAACTTTAATTTATCATGAACTTAGTCCTGGTAGTATTAGCATATCTATGTTGTAGATCAATAGCTCGCGTTTAGCTCCCCTGTTTTATTTTTGATATGTTCCTAGAGAAAACTAAGTTGAAAGATGTTAGTAGCAATGATGCGGATTGGATCCGTGATCTGAGGATTATCCTCACTACTGCACAGAAGAATTATGTCCTTGATGCACCGCTAGGTGATAGACCTATTGCAGGAGCAGATGCAGACATTATGAACGTTTGGCAAAGCTCGGTATGATGACTACTTGATAGTTTAGTGCACCATGCTTTACGGCTTAGAACCGGGACTTCATAAATGTTTTGAAATATCACTGAACATATAAGATGTTCTAAGAGTTGAAATTGGTATTTCATACTCATGCCCGTGTCGAGAGGTAGGAGACCTCTGACAGTACTTTGCCTACAAAGATGGAGGAGAATAGCTCAACCAGTGAGCATGTGCTCAGATTGTCTGGGTACTGCAATTGCTTGAATCAAGTGGGAGTTAATCTTCCAGATAAGATATTAATTGACAAAGTTCTCTAGTCACTATCACCAAGTTACTAGAACTTAGTGATGAACTATAATATGCACGGGATAACGGAAACGATTCTCAAGCTCTTCGTGATGCTGAAATTGACGAAGGTAGAAATCAAAAAAAGCATCAAGTGTTGATGGTTGACAAGACCACTAGTTTCAAGAAAAGGGCAAAGGGAAGAAGGGGAACTTCAAGAAGAACGGCAAGCAAGTTGCTGCTCAAGTGAAGAAGCCCAAGTCTAGACCTAAGCCTGAGACTAAGTTCTTCTACTCCAAAGGGACTGGTCACTGGAAGCAGAACTGCGCCAAGTATTTGGCGGATAAGAAGGATGGCAAAGTGAACAAAAGTATATTTGATATACATGTTATTGATGTGTACTTTACTAGTGTTTATAGCAACCCCTCAGTATTTGATACTAGTTCAGTTGCTGAAATTAGTAACTCAAAACGGGAGTTGCAGAATGAACAGAGACTAGTTAAGGGTGAAGTGATGATGTGTGTTGGAAGTGGTTCCAAGATTGATATGATCATCATCGCACACTCCCTATACTTTCGGGATTAGTGTTGAACCTAAATAAATGTTATTTGGTGTTTGCATGAATATGATTTGATCATGTTTATTGCAATACGGTTATTCATTTAAAGTCAAAGAATAATTGTTGTTCTGTTTACATGAATAAAACCTTCAATGGTCATACACCCAAGGTGAATGGTTTATTGAATCTCGATCGTAGTGATACACATATTCATAATATTGAAGCCAAAAGATGCAAAGTTAATAATGATAGTGCGACTTATTTGTGGCACTACCGTTTAGGTCATATTGGTGTAAAGCGCATGAAAAAACTCCATGGCGATGGGATTTTGGAATCACTTGATTATGAATCACTTGATGCTTGCGAACCATGCCTTATGGGCAAGATGACTAAGACTCCGTTCTCCGGAACAATGGAGCGAGCAACAGACTTATTGGAAATAATACATACTGATGTATGTGGTCCGATGAGTGTTGAGGCTCGCGGCGGGTATCATTATTTTCTGACCTTCACAGATGATTTGAGCAGATATGGGTATACCTACTTGATGAAATACAAGTCTGAAACATTTGAAAAGTTCAAAAAATTTCAGAGTGAAGTGGAAAATCATCGTGACAAGAAAATAAAGTTCGTATGATCTGATCGCGGAGCCGAATATTTGAGTTACGAGTTTGGTCTTCATTTGAAACAATGTGGAATAGTTGCGCAACTCACGCCACCTGGAACACCACAGCGTAATGGTGTGTCCGAACATCGTAACCGTACTTTATTAGATATGGTGCAATCTATGATGTCTCTTACCGATCTACCAATATCGTTTTGGGGTTATGCATTAGAGACAGGCTGCATTCACGTTAAATAGGGCACCATCTAAATCCGTTGAGATGACACCATATAAAATGTGGTTTGGCAAGAAACCAAAGTTGTCGTTTCTTAAAGTTTAGGGTTGCGATGCTTATGTCAAAAAGTTTCGTCCTGATAAGCTCAAACCCAAATCGAAGAAATGTGTCTTCATAGGATACCCAAAGGAGACAGTTGGGTACACCTTCTATCACAGATCCGAAGGCAAGACATTCCTTGCTAAGAATGGATCCTTTCTAGAGAAGGAGTTTCTCTCGAAAGAAGTGGGTGGGACGAAAGTAGAACTTGATGAGGTAACTGTACCTGCTCCCTTATTGGAAAGTAGTTCATCACATAAATCTGTTCCTGTGACTCCTACACCAATTAGTGAGGAAGCTAATGATGATGATCATGTAACTTCAGATCAAGTTACAACCGAACCTCGTAGGTCAACCAGAGTGAGATCCGCACCAAAGTGGTACGGTAATCCTGTTCTGGAGGTCATGTTACTTGACCATGACGAACCTACGAACTATGAGGAAGCGATGATGAGCCCAGATTCCACGAAATGGCTTAAGGCCATAAAAATCTGAGATGGGATCCATGTATGAGAACAAAGTGTGGACTTTGGTTGACTTGCCCGATGATAGGCAAGCCATAGAAAATAAATGGATCTTCAAGAGGAAGACAGACGTTGATAGTAGTGTTACTATCTACAAAGCTAGAATTGTCGCAAAAGGTTTTCGACAAAGTTCAAGCTGTTGACTACGATGAGATTTTCTCACTCGTATCGATGCTTAAAAGTCTGTCCGAATCATGTTAGCAGTTGCTGCATTTTATGAAATCTGGCAGATGGATGTCAAAACTGTATTCCTTCATGGATTTCTTAAAAGAAGAGTTGTATATGATGCAACCAGAAGATTTTGTCGATCCTAAAGGTGCTAACAAAGTGAGCAAGCTCCAGCGATCCATCTATGGACTGGTGCAAGCATCTCAGAGTTGGAATATATGCTTTGATCAAAGCATATGGTTTTATACAGACTTGCGGTGAAGCCTGTATTTACAAGAAAGTGAGTGGGAGCACTACAACATTTCTGATAAGTATATGTGAATGACATATTGTTGATCGGAAATAATGTAGAATTTTCTGGAAAGCATAGAGGAGTATTTGAAAGGAGTTTACAAAGAAAGACCTCGGTGAAGCTGCTTACATATTGAGCATCAAGTTCTATAGAGATAGATCAAGACGCTTGATAAGTTTTTCAATGAGTACATACCTTGACAAGATTTTGAAGTAGTTCAAAAATGGAACAGTCAAAGAAGGAGTTCTTGCCTGTATTGCAAGGTGTGAAGTTGAGTAAGACTTAAAGCCCGACCACGGGAGAATATAGAGAGAGAATGAAAGTCATTCCCTATGCCTCAGCCATAGGTTCTATAAAGTATGCCATGCTGTGTACCAGACCTATTGTATACCCTACACTGAGTTTGAAAAGGGATTACAATAGTGATCTAGGAGTAGATCACTGGACAGCGGTCAAAATTATCCTTAGTGGAATAAGGATATGTTTCTCGATTATGGAGGTGACAAAAGGTTCGTCGTAAAGGGTTACGTCGATGCAAATTTTGACACTGATCCAGATGACTCTAAGTCTCAATCTGGATCAATATTGAAAGTGGGAGCAATTAGCTAGAGTAGCTCCGTGCAGAGCATTGGTGACATAGAAATTTGCAAAATACATATGGATCTGAATGTGGCAGACCCGTTGACTAAACTTCTCTCACAAGCAAAACATGATCACACCTTATTACTCTTTGGGTGTTAATCACATAGCGATGTGAACTAGATTATTGACTCTAGTAAACCCTTTGGGTGTTGGTCACATGACGATGTGAACTATGGGTGTTAATCACATGGTGATGTGAACTATTGGTGTTAAATCACATGGCAATGTGAACTAGATTATTGACTCTAGTGCAAGTGGGAGACTGAAGGAAATATGCCCTAGAGGCAATAAGAAAGTTATTATTTATTTCCTTATTTCATGATAAATGTTTATTATTCATGCTAGAATTGTATTAACCGGAAACTTCATACATGTCTGAATACATAGACAAACAGAATGTCACTAGTATGCCTCTATTTGACTAGCTCGTTGAATCAAAGATGGTTAAGTTTCCTAGCCATAGACATGAGTTGTCATTTGATTAACAGGATCACAACATTAGAGAATGATGTGATTGACTTGACCCATTCTGTTAGCTTAGCATTTGATCGTTTAGTATGTTGCTATTGCTTTCTTCATGAGTTATATATGTTCCTATGACTATGAGATTATGCAACTCCCGAATACCGGAGGAACACTTTGTGTGCTACCAAACGTCACAACATAACTGGGTGATTATAAAGGTGCTCTACAGGTGTCTCCGATGGCACTTGTTGAGTTGGCATAGATCGATATTAGGATTTGTCACTCCGATTGTCGGAGAGGTATCTCTGGGCCCTCTCGGTAATGCACATCACTATAAGCCTTGCAAGCAATGCAACTAATGAGTTAGTTGCGGGATGATGTATTATGGAACGAGTAAAGAGACTTTCCGGTAACGAGATTGAACTAGGTATTGAGATACCGACGATCGAATCTCGGGCAAGTAACATACCGATGACAAAGGGAACAACGTATGTTGTTATGCGGTTTGACCGATAAAGATCTTCGTAGAATATGTAGGAACCAATATGAGCATCCAGGTTCTGCTATTGGTTATTGACCGGAGACGTGTCTCGGTCATGTCTACATAGTTCTCGAACCCGTAGGGTCCGCATGCTTAAAGTTCTGTGACGATCGGTATTATGAGTTTATGTGATTTGATGTACCGAAGGTAGTTCGGAGTCCCGGATGAGACCGGGGACATGACGAGGAGTCTCAAAATGGTCGAGACGTAAAGATCGATATATTGGACGACTATATTCGGACATCGGAAAGGTTCCGAGTGATTCGAGTATTTTCGGGGGTACCGGGGAGTTACGGGAATACGAGGAAGAAGTAATGGGCCTCATGGGCCAAGTGGTGGAAGAGAGGAGGTAGGGCGCGTGGGCCCCAAGCCCAAATCGAATTGGACTAGGGGGGCGGCCCCCTTTCCTCCTTTTCCTCCCTCTCCTTCCTTCTCCTCCTTCCTTTCCTCCTCCTAGTAGGAGTAGGAAAGGGGAGTCCTACTCCTACTAGGAGGAGGACTCCTCCTCCTGGCGCGCCCTACAGGGGCCGGCCGGCCTCCCCCCTTGCTCCTTAATATAAGGGGGCAGGGGGGCACCCTAGAACACACAAGTTGATCTGTTGATCTCTTCCAGCCGTGTGCGGTGCCCCCCTCCACCATATTCCACCTCGGTCATATCGTAGCGGTGCTTAGGCGAAGCCCTGCGTCGATAGCAACATCATCACCGTCATCACGCCGTCGTGCCGACGGAAATCTCTCGTGAACCTCTGCTGGATCGGAGTTCGCGGGACGTCATCGAGCTGAACGTGTGCTGAACTCGGAGGTGCCGTACGTTCGGTACTTGGACCGGCCGGATCATGAAGACGTACGACTACATCAACCGCGTTGTGCTAAGGCTTCCGCTTTCGGTCTACGAGGGTACGTGGATAACACTCTCCCCTCTCGTTGCTATGCATCACCGTGATCTTGCGTGTGCGTAGATTTTTTTTTGAAATTACTACGTTCCCCAAGAAGGACAACGAGTCCGTCCATGACTTTGTTGCACGGTGGCTCAAGAAGAGAAACACTTTAACAAACATCTCCGACGAAACTTCCATTGAGACATTCGTCAATGACGTGCAAGATCCCATCTTTTGCCACAAGCTTGGTAAGAAAATGGGAGAGGGAGAGCTAACATCAATGGCAGCACTCGTGAAGATAGCCAACAACCATGCCATGGGTGAAGAGACCGCACGGGCATGTTGGCACCCCATGCCAAGCCTGGAAGTCGCAGATACCACGGGTGGGGACAATTCCGAAGCCTGCAGTAGCAAAGGCAAGGAGGACCACAAGAGGAGGGAAGGGCAAGATTCAAAGCTGGTCGCGGCAGCAAGCGAGGCTGAAGAGGCTGGAACAAAGAAGGAGATTTGGGGCGGCAAATCTAGGTGACCTCCACACACATATGAGACTATCCACAGTGGGAGTAACATAGGTAGTAACATCACACATATCTAGATAAAATAGATGATGTGGCAAGTAATAAATGAAGAAATGGAGGAAAAGTGGTAACATAGCTAGTTACTAGTAGTATGAGTAACATCACACATATCAAGGGAAAATGAATCTATGCCTAATAAATGAAGTGTTGCATGTTGTCACACATATGTTACTCCCCACTATAGAGGTAGTAACATAGACTAGTAACATGTGCATGTTACTAGTCTATGTTACTACCCATTGTGGCTAGTCTGAGGAAACTATGAACGGAGCATGCTTCTACCATAGTTATGGAACTCACAAATTAGCACACTCCACTCGAGATTGCCAGCACAACGAACAACTCGTAAGACTAGCCACAATGGGTAGTAACATAGAGTAGTAACAATGCCCATGTTACTACTCTATGTTACTACCTCTATAGTGGGGAGTAACATATGTGTGGTAACATACAACACTTCATTTATTAGACTATAGACTCATCTTGCCTTGATATGTGTGATGTTACTCATACTAGTAGTAACTAGCTATGTTACCACATGTCTCTCTTTCTTCATTTAATGCTTGCCACATCATCTATTTTATCTAGATATGTGTGATGTTACTACCTATGTTACTCCCACTATGGGTAGTCTAAAGGAGAAGGGCAATAACCTCGAAGGAGACATCAGCAATAACGAGGCAGGTCCCCAGTTCCTGCAGCCCGCCAAGACTCGCAGACCCGAATCTCAGGCCAACGAGGATTCCCTAAAGACGTACGCCGGGTGAACATGATAACATCTGGAATTCCGCTTCAGTACAACCCCCTCACAAAACGTATAAAGGCAGTATGGTCTTTTGAGAGGAACGTATACCCACCTCCGTATGATCTTCTTCCGGGACGTACACATACTTGTTTTTTTAGAATTGTACACATAGAGCATGATTGGTTCGATGCCAAAAGTTGGCATGCCAATATTTGGCAAATGTCAAATGTTGGCTACCAACTTTTCTTCTCAACCTCACAAAAAGTTGCCAACATTTGGCAACTAAATATTGGCATCAAACCAATTATGCTCATACTCGTTCGCTGGTCGCCTTCCCCTCCGTCGTGGGCCGGCCCATTTTACACTTTTTTGTGCCACATTTTTCTTTTGCTAAAGTTCAAAAAATGTGTACACATCTGGGATTCGAACACGCAACCTCAAGGATAACAGCGACTCGCAATAACCAAATAGGAGGCTTAAGTTTTGTGTTAACATGCACTTGTCTTCTTTCTTAGTTGTTGTTCGCTGGTGGGTTTTTTGTTTTATTTTCTTCCTTTTTTGGTTTTAGTTGTCAAATTCGTGAATTCCACAAATCCGTGCACTTTTTCATTTTTATTTTTCTTTTCAAAGCTCTGCAAACTTTTTGTTAGAAATTTAGTAAACTTTTTCAAAATCTCATGATTTTTTTTAAATTCATGAGCTTTATCAAATTCGTTGACCATTTTTTCACAATCGCTGAACTTTTTTTCAAACTTAATGAACTTTCTTAAAATTTGTGATTTTTTTCTCAAATTGATGAACTTTTTTAAAAAAATCGATGAACTTTTTTGACTTTTACGAACTCATTTTCAGTATCCACGAACTTTTTTCCAAATCTATGACCTTTTTTCGTTTTTCAGTGAACTTTTTTTTATTTCTTGCGACCTTACTTTATTTTCTGATTTTTTTTTTAAAAAGTACTAAAAAACCAGGCGGTTTTTCCCTACCGGACCAATAGAAAAAAAAACTCGTGCATGTCGTTTTCGACAAGTTTGTATTTTTTTTGGAGTCTTCTTGAGAAAAGGCTGATAAATAACCGAACCCATCGCAACGTGCAAACGGACTCCAAATTCGTTCGAACCAGGCATAGATGCCTACCATGGGCATGCACCCTTGGTAGAAAAAGTTGGGGTCATTCCTCACATGTCCAAAAATGCATGTTATTTTTTTTAGATAAAAAAAGCATGTTAGACAGAGGGTGTTTGGGTAGGCAAGAAGGGTCTGTTTATGAACACCTAGTTTTTGACATCCGTCAAATGGTCCTAGTTTTTTTCCATCACCCGGTATCACCAATTCATGCCATCATGCCAAGTTGTTTTCGTTTTTCCCAAGTTTTGTATTTTCTGGAGTTGTCTCGGTGAAAAAAGGTCGATAAATGGTTGGACGTGTGGCAACATGCAAACGGTGTCCGAATTCATTCAAACCAGGCATGAATGAATACCATGGGCACACACCCTTGATGGCAAAATTTGGGGTCGCTCCTCACATGTCCAACAAAAAACCATGTTAGAGAAAGGGTGTTCGGGAGGCCAGAAGGGTCTGTTTGTGAACACCCGGTCTTTCACATCCGTCAAATGGCCCTATTTTTTTCATCACCTTGTACCATCAAATCATGCTACCATGCAAAGTCATTTTCGTTTCGACAAGTATTGTATTTTTCTGGAGTTTTCTCGATGAAAAAAGACCGATAAATGGTCAGACGTGTCGCAACGTGCAAACGGTGTCCTAATTCATTCAAACCAGGCATGGATGCCTACCATGGTCACGCACCCTTGGTGGCAAAATTTACGGTCATTCCTCACATGTACAACAAAAATCCATGTTAGACAGAGGGTGCTCGGGTAGGCCAGAAGGGTCCGTTTGTGAACACCTGGTACTTTACATCCGTCAAATGGCCTTAATTTATTTTCATCACCTTGTATCACCAATTCATGCCATCATGCCAGTTTGTTTCTGTTTTTGACAAGTTTAGTGTTTTCTGAAATTTTCTCGATGAAAAAAGGTCGATAAATGGCTCGACGTGTTGCAACGTGCAAACGGTGCCTGAATTCATTCAAACTAGACATGGGTACCTACCATGGACACGCACCCTTGGTGGCAAAAGTTGGGATCATTCCTCACATGTACTCCCTCCGTTCCCAAATATTTGTCTTTCTAGACATTTCAAATGGTTACAAATATTTTTTTTAGTGTAATTTCACTCATTTTGCTTTGTTCGCACCCCGCGTGGGCGGCCTGGAGGCCCCCAGATCCCGTCGGCCGGCCCTCCCCCACTCCTCCTCCTCCTCCCTCGCCGCCGCCCAAGGGCGCGACCAGGCAAAGCCAGGTCGTCGCCGGCGGCGGCGGGGACTCGGGCCCTTTCGCTCGCATGGGGCTGGCGCGGGCCGGCGCCCCCAGGCC
>NC_057799.1:471364740-471375346 GCF_018294505.1 Triticum aestivum | reverse complement strand
GGTGGCGGCGCCTCGGTGACTTCGCTCCCCCGCGGCAGGAGGCCTCGCGATCTGGTGCGTCGTGGTCGCCAGGGACGGCGGCGGCGTGACCTGATCGGGTCGCGGCGGCGCAGCCGGATCTATGCCCAAGCGTGGGCCTTGATCGCTGGTCTGCCATCGGCACAGTGGCGGGTGCGACTTGTCGGCAGCTGGGCAGATCCGCCAAGATTCTACCCTTGTCTGGTCCTTGACAGCGCGGGCAACTTTGGGGGACAACTTTTTGATATTTTTGAATTATTTTGGTGAATAACAGCCTATATAATGGCCACACGTGTCGCAACGTGCCGGCGGTGTCGTAAGTCGTTCGTATCAGGCATGGATGCCTATTATGTTCATGCCAGGCTACTGTAAAAAGTTAGGGTTATTTATCCATAATGGAAAAAAAACACCAGTTAAGAGTAGGGTGCCAAAGTAGCCCAGACGGCTGCATCCGTGAGCACGTAGTTTTCTTAAATTCAATATTTCTGTTATTTCAAATTATTTATGAAAATGTTAAAATATTAACAATTTAAGAAAATTACTAATAAATTTGCAATAGTTGCTGGAAATTGTGAATGAAAAATAACTAAACTCAAGAAAAGGGAAAAATGAAATTACGAAAAAAGGAAAAACAAAAAAACAGATAAAAATGCGGCAGCCATGGCCCAACACGCCGTCAGGTGCCTATTGGGCCGGCCCAAGCATGCCACGCCGTTGTGTATAAGAAGAAGAAAAACGGAATTTAGACACGAGAGGTAAGCTGTCCTGCTTGGTTCATAGTAAGGAAAGGTTAGCCGTACGTATTTCTACTTAACGCGTGGACAAGTAGCCGAAGCTTGTTTAAAAAATGGCCATCATATTTTTTATTATGAAAGGGTATAAATTAATCTGAACCCTTCATGCGTTTAGGAGGTTGTATCGTAGCGGAAGTGCAACACTGACCTGAAGCCAAAAAGGCACATGTGTTGGTGGCACCACACACCCGCTAGGAGACACAACAGGTTCCTCGAATGGTCAGAGCACACCATATATTTTGGACAAGAAGATCACACAGACCACATAGCTAGCCCAGGCCGGATGCCCCCGGTCACAGACCCACTAATAAGGGGTAACAGGTTTTCCAAAGTCCTCATGGATAACGGCTCCGGCATCACAACCTGCATAAGATGGGGATACCAATGGATGTCCTCCGTCCTTCGGCCATGGAATTTTGCGGAACTGTGCCAGGCCAAAGGGTGGAGCCCATAGGTCAAATAAAACTGGAGGTCACTTTCGGGATCCTCCTCCACAACAACTAAGAATTAATATGCTTTGAGGTTGTGCCCTTTCAAGGTGGTACGATGCAGTCCTCGGAAGAACAACCTTCGCTAAGTTCATGGTAATCCCATGCTACGCATACATGAATTAGGTGAAGATGCCAGGGCCATACGACATCATCACTATCAACAGCAACCCGCAACACGCCCTTGAGGAAGAGGCCGCTATCCTCATGCAAGCTGAAGTGCGGCTTGCCCGCACCATCGAGTGCACTAGCACGACGGCGACAATAGAGTCCGTCCAAGCACGTCCAAGCACCAGAAAGGAGACATCCCGGGTATTATGAGGTCCGGAGGCCCCCCACCGATACAGCACTGCCCCACGGCAGTGTGCTCCATGGTAGAGCAAGCAATCACAAAGACCAATGGAAGTTAGGAAGGACGCACGACCAACAAGTCATCCACTACCCATCTATCTTAGTAATTTTACATTCTCGTTTTTACTTAAAACGCAGTTTCGATCGACAGACTTTGTATTACCCTCATATTAGCACGATCATGTATTAGGACACTGAATAAAAAGTGCTTTATTACGCAATCACTTCATTCTGTTTTCAATACTCCCTCCGTTCCATAATGTAGCGCCTATAGATTTTTGCAAAAGTTAAACATAACAAACTTTGACCACATTTATAGAGAAAAGTAGGTACATCTAAAATACCAAGTGCACATGATTGAATACATCATGAGTTATATTTTCAGAATGTACATGTTTGGTATTGTAGATGTAGACCGTTTTCTCTATACACTTGGTCAAAGTTGGCAAAGTTTGACTTTCACAAAAATCTATAGGCACTACATTGTGAAATGGAGGGAATACTTGTTATCTGATTGCTAAAGAGCGCAGAAAGCAACTAGTACTGAACCTCCATGGGAATGTTTGCGGACTGGTTCAAGAGATCTCCCTAGGGTGTGTTTGGTTGTTGTCACCGGGTAGAACGTCATGGGTCCGACCCGTTCCCACGGCCCATTCCCGCGTTTAGTTAGTCGAACGATTCAGAACCCACTCGTCCCAGAAAAGGGAATATTCGCTCAATATGCCGAAAACCGAGGCATACCTCGAAATCGGCCGGACGACAGGGAACGAGCCCCTCGCCCCGCACCCGTACCCTATCGCTCTCCTCCCGCTGCTCCCGCATCCCCCCTCTCTTGCTGCTCCCCCACTAGCGCCGCCACCCTCCCGCTTCTCCCCCCTCCCGATCTGCCTTCTCCATCCCTCCCCGGCCCGGCTTCACCTTCCTCCCGTCATCTCCTCTGTGATTGCGCGCATCTGCACCATGGCGGCGACCTAGCAAGCAGCAACGACGAAGCAGATCGGCCACGGTCTAGATCCTAGGAGCAGCGACGAAGCAGCGGGGCGGCTACCACGTAACGGCGACCAGAGGTGCTACAGAAGGTCTGGATCAGCAGCTAGCAGCGGAGGCAAGTTGCAGTTTCCACTACCCCTTTGCATATCTCTGTATATGTTCATGTTTGAGCAGATTTTATTTCCTGTGTGCCATGTTCCTCCTCAATTTGTTTCATATATATGTGCTTCTGTGTAGTACGCAGATCCATGGTTACCCAATTTTTATTTCAATATGTGTTGCTTTGTACAAGCAGATCCATGTTTACAAGTCATTGCTAGCCATATTTTTGATACCATGCATTACTTGTAGATGGTAAGCAAGATGAACAAAAGAAAAATGATGGCTAGGGGAGCTGCTGTATTTGTTGCACTAGCTGCAATGGCAGTCATTGTTCGGGCTATAATAAGGAAGAGGAGACCACGTATTACCTATGGCCCAATGCATGAAAGAGATCGAATCAGATTTGACTATCTAAACCAAAAAATATGGCAAAGCGATGTGTTATGCAAAAACATGCTAAGGTTTGAAAGAGCTGCATTCTTTCGCTTGTGCGGCATATTGAGGGATCGCAAATTGCTAGAAGACAGTCCACATCTTAGTGTGGAGCAACAATTGGCAATGTTTTTGCATACAATTGGGCATAACCTTCGGAATAGGGTTATTTCAGCCAATTTTGCTAGATCATACGGCACAACCAACATCTATTTTAGAATGGTTCTTCATGCCATAGGCGAGCTTCGTAATGATTATATAAGGCCACCATCATTGGAAACCCCCGAAAAAATTGCAGGAAATCATCGATTTGACCCATATTTTAAGGTAATTTCAAAAACTATTCCTTATCTATCTAGGCTATATGATATGCCATTTAATACTGGTCACTATATAGGATTGTATTGGAGCTATCGATGGTACACATGTGCGAGCAGGTGTTACCAAAGATGTGGAACCTTCTTTTCGTGGTAGGAAGGCCTTTACCACTCAAAATGTGATGGCAGCAGTAGACTTTGACCTCCGGTTCACATATGTGTTGGCTGGTTGGGAAGGGTCCGCACACGACGCGACCGTTTTAGCTGATGCATTAACTCGTGAGAGAGGCTTACAAGTACCACCTGGTAAGAAGTTGACCTAGATAGAATTTGTCCATATGTTACTGCCTTAAGAAACCATTGTAACGAATATTTGTTTTTACTTTTTTTTAGGAAAGTACTACCTAGTTGATGCTGGTTATGGAGCCAAGCCTGGGTTCTTACCACCTTTTCGTGGTGTGAGGTACCATTTGAATGAGTGGGGCAACAATCCGGTCCAAAATGATAAGGAGCTATTCAACCTTAGGCACTCATCTCTACGGGTGACGGTAGAGAGGGCTTTTGGATCTCTCAAGAGGCGTTTCAAAATTTTAGATGATGCCAAACCATTCTTCACTTTCCCAGTCCAAGTAGACATTGTTATAGCATGTTGTGTTCTTCATAATTATGCACTATCACAAGGGATCGATGAATTCATTATACCAGAAGTGACATGGACCACCCAACCAATTCAAACATCAAGGCAACAATTAAGTGATAATAGGTCCTTGGTAGACCATAGGCTACAAATTGCTGCCCAAATGTGGTAAGATAGGCAACTCATGTATGCAAATTTATGAGTGCGCCGCACTATGTATTTGTAATGTTTATGCAACTACCTTTGCATTTATTTGATGGCAGGACATATTGTGGTATTTATTATGTAAAACCATATATTTGTGAGGATTTCATCCCTTTTATTGCAACATTTTGATGGATGTGCAGATTGTATCTTCTATATGTTTAAATCATGTGTTTGTGCTGATTTCATCCTTTTTATTGCAACATTTTGATGGCTGGGCAGATTGTGACTTTTATATGTTTAAATCATGTGTTTGTGCTGATTTCATCCTAGTTTTTGCAACATTTTCATGGCTGGGAAGATTGTAACTTATAAATTTAGATGCTTTAATCCATTTTTTTGCAAATTTTTGATGGCTGGACAGAAATGGACAATGTTGAAGTTACCGCTGCAAGTGGAAACTCCGGAAAAAGTGGGTTCATTGTATGGAAATCTTCCATGACCAACACTATGCTAGGTTTTTTGGCTGACCTTGTTGCTAAAGGGAAGAGAACTTCTAGTGGATTCAGGAAGACACATCTCAAACAATGTGCTACTGTTCTGAACGAGCAATTCAAGCTAGCTATCACCTCTGATCAAGTTAGAAACCATCTCAAGAAGTGGAGGAAGATTTGGGTCAGGGTTGTCAATTTGAAGAATTTAAGTTGAGCTCTATGGGATGAAGATACTTGCACAGTTAGGCTCAGCGAAGAACACTATGCAGGTCATTGCATGGTAAGCTTCTTATATTATATATGAACAATATCATCCCATTTTCTGCCTTCATTATGCTAATGACTTGCGAAACTTTTGTAGACCCACAAACCTGATGCTCCCTTCTTGAATAACCCAATTGAGCACTACCATGCCATGGAGACCATTTTTGGAACAACCGGGGCTAAGGGGATGAATGCAAGGTCTGGAAATAATCTCCTCTCTATTGATGTTGATGATGAGGAGAATGGTGAGGTGAATGGTGAGATCAACACGTCACCACAAGTTGGTGAGTCTGCTCACCCCAAAGGACCTCCAAAAAAGAAGGCCAAGGTGGTGAAAGTTCTAGAGGATCCACTAGGTGCCATTCTCAAAGATGGGTTTAAACTTGTTGCTGAAGCTCTTGTGAAATCTGGTGGAGATGATGATGATATACCCGATGATCTTTGGGATGTAGTCTCCAATTTGAAAGAATTTGATGAAGAGCACCTTGCCCACTACTATGCTCATCTTGTTGACAACCCCAAGACAGCAAGAGCCTTCATGAAACTCTCTGAAACCAACAAATCTGTTTGGGTGAGTAGGTATGTGAAGAAAAACTTCTAAATTTGATATGGTTGTATGGTTGTCAAGTATGTGAACTTGACATGTATGGTTGTAGTGCCATTGGGTTGCTTTTGGATATTGGGTATGTGAACTTGTATGACTGTAGTGCACTTTGCTATGGTTATTTTTATGTTAAAGACATGTAATGGTGTATGGCTGTAGTGCACTTTGCTTTGGTTATTTGTATGTTAAAGACATGTAATGGCTGATTGCTTCTGGATGTGCCAAATGAACTTGCTACTTCATTGTTGAAAATTGAGTTCTATGTCAATATATATTGTTATGTTGTTTTTCTTGAAAATACAAATGAAATGCTACCAAAATTTTGAATTTCTATTATTCTGTTTTTCATTCCATTCTTCCAAACCAAACACTGGAACGGAACCAACCCGTTCTACTTTTTCGCACCTACCAAACACAGGAACGGAACCGACCCGTTCCTCTGGAATGGAACCATTCAATTCCGTGACAGTTGGTTCCTCAACCAAACACACCCCTACTTACTAGACTCGGGGGTGCATCATTGTTTGGACCTCCCCGTAATCGGTCTAAGGGCTGTATTCAGTAACCCTTCACGTAAACACCCGGGGGACTACATTCATGGTACACCGACCTCCGTCATCCAAACCACAGGACGGCTAGTCAAGGGCTCATGGCTGACCATGCCATTTGCGTCGCAACACATAGTCTTAACATTTGCTGAGAGTCTACCTAGAGCATGCGGTCACGCTTATGCAGAACGCAAGGGCAAGAATGTCGGACTCCCAATGGGCCTTTGTTCCAAATACCAATGCTAGCGCGCGACATATTTTTCGAACAAGGCATTCTCACAACAGATTAAAAAGACAACACAATATGACAAGTCAAAATAAAATTAAACAACCTTACATCTAAAATTGTTCAAGGTTTCCTTGTCGGCCGCCGCTTTGTGAAGAAGCCCTCGAGCTTGAGACCGATGGCGCTGGAACGGTTTTATCATGTTCATCTTCATGTGCTATCTGTCCTACCGGTTTGGATTTGCTGGTAGTTCATCCGTTTTCCTTATGATTCCTACCGCTTTGTGCGTTTCCTTGATTTGCGGTTGATAATTGCTAACTTGGCCATGTCTCTGGCAGATGAATATGATCCGGTGGATCCAAACGGAAAATCACCATCAACTGGGATTTCCCGTCCATCGACACTAATGTGTATGAGGAGTGCATAATTGGGATTGTTTTTCTGCTGAAATGCAATGCTCCTGACAGAAATCACGATTTTCTGCCACTGCGTGCAGGCAAGGGTGAGCATCCTGAAAGTGTTCTTCTGCTCCCGAGCTCATTGAGCTCGGGTGAATAGTAAAATCGAAAGACAATTCAAAAAATTCAAAAAATAATATATATTTTTGTACTGCCACATCAGGTGCCCCTATTTGGCACGGTATGCATCGGGAGGCCAGCGCGCACCCCCCGCTCCCCTGCGCACCCATTTGGGCTGGCCCACGAGCGGCGGTGGCGCGCCCCCTATTTTCTTGCTTTGATTTTCTTATGACTTTGTTTTTTCTTCTTTAAATAATTCGGGATCTCAAAAAGTTCCAAAATTAAAGAAAATGCGAATTTTGAAAAAGTTCATGGACCCAAAAAATGTCCCTGAATTCAAATATTGTTAAAGAATTTGAAAAAATGTTTGTGATTTAAAAAAGAATCGTGATTTCAAAAAAACGTTCGTGAATTTGGATATGGATGAGCTTTTTTTTATCAGATGAACAATTCCTGAACATGATAAACAAATTCTTTCAAGAACATTTTTTGAAAATCGGATGAACTTTTTGAAAAATGGATGGACATTTTTTTAATTTGATGAATATTTTTAAAAATTATGGTTAACAAATTTTGAATACGATGAACAAATTTTGAATTAAATTTTTTTTTTCATTTTTGAACTTGGTGAACAAATTCTCAATTAAAGACACTTTTTGAAAATCGGATTTAATTTTGAAAAGTAGATGAACGATATTTGAATTTGATGAACATGTTTTAAATTACGGTGAACAAATTTTGAATACGATTCAGAAATTTTGAATTTCATGAACATTTTTTAATTCAGTGAACAAAAAATGTTCACAAAAACGAGAAAAAGGAAAAAAAGAAGAAAAAAGGAAGTGAGGAAGAAACAAAAGTCGAAAAGAAAAGAAACTAAAACGAAAAAAGGAAATGAAAAAGCAAAAGAAAAAAAGAAAATGAAAAAGGAGAAAAAACGGGAAAAAAACTCGGTAACCTTCCTAAAGTCAGACATGATGTACCTGGGCTGGCCAACTTATACGCAGCAGGGTGTGGGGGTGGGGGTACCTGTGCGGTCGCTTCGCGGCGACTGACGTGCCATAGGAGCTGCCCGCCACATCGAGCGCCCGGGGTGGTGGCTGAGCTGGGTGTGGGCCGGGCGCGAGTTCATGTCTGTCGTGACTGGCACTGAGACGACAAAGCTCGACTGCTGCAGCAGATTCAGTGTTGTCGATGGCGCCCCTCCACATTGCTGTGAGAAGCAACCGATCATGGTGGACCTACCGGCGGGCGCGTCGTACAACAGGCGGTCCGACAACTGTTGTCGTGGCGGTATCCTATCGTTCGTCACGCAGAACAACAAGACGACCACCTCGCAGTTCAAGATGTACTGTACATCAACAATTTGTCCCTCGACGAGCATAGCGACCCCCAAGATGTCGTCTGACTTTAGCATCGATTTGTAGGGTGGACAGGGGGGGCAAAGCCCCCCCGGCACACTTAATCACGTTGTATTTATTTAATAGTTGTTTATAATTTAGTGCATGTATCTTATAATCATCATTTGCATCGTATAATCATATATACATGATGTATGGAGACTTTATTTGCTAATTAAATAACACTTTTATGTGTATGCCTTCATATTCATGATGTTCGATATATACGGTAAAATATTTATATTACTGCGTTATAGTTGGTATGTCCATTGTACCTCATTCGCACGAGGGCCTCCATAACGCTAGGACCGGCCCCACAACTGGAACCTGGTGGTGCGTCACCCCAACCGTTGGAGCCTGATGCAGATCTTTAGCTTCACCTACCAACCCCTCATCAGTATTGGATCATCAGTAAGCTCACAATCCTTGACATGGTTAACTAGCAGTATAATACTACAAAGCAAGAGTTGGTAAGAAATGTGTGGTTTGCAGATGACACAGAGATGTTCTAGGGGATCAAGAACTACAACGAGAAGCTGTTGGGGGATGGGAACACGTAGATGGATATGACACTGGAGAAAGACCCGAGCGACTTCACCTTATCAGGGGGCTAGGCGTTTCCAAGAAGGGTCCACTTTGATGGACACGAGTGTGTCATGCTACTGTCAGATCAATACCATCGCTAGCCAATGCCTGGGGCGTGCGTGCCTTAGCCGTGCAGTGGTGGCTGGTCTCCAACTCTTGCCTGCTCTCACTATCTATGTTCCTTTTTGTGTAAAGGATACCCCTCCCTTTTGGTTTATACGGCTCAATCCAAAAATATCACCAACCAAGGTAGATGACAAGTGGTGGAATAATTTTTGTAGTTTGCAGAAGTACTCAATTTGTGGGCTCATTTTCCTCACAAAATTTTGTTTACCAATGTATTAATTGCAATACGTGCATGTGTGACCAATAGTTGACCAAGAACTTTTACATTTTATGAGTTTTCTCTTAATCCTTGCATTCAACGATTTAGTGCATCTTGAAATCTGAACATGTGAATAAGGGCAATAAAATTGGGACTTATAAAATGGGAAAACAAAAAAATAGATACGCCCTATAAACCAGAAGGGAAGGAGTACCTAACTAACCCTGAGCCTGGGCATAGTGTGAGTAACTTAGCTACTAACACAACACACTCCAAGACAAATTTGCATATGTGACAAATAGTTAATGAGGTGAGACATGTTTGTGGTAACATAATATGTTACCGTACATAACGCTTCCCAAAAGAAAAGGAGTTTACAAGCTAATAAATGAATCCATCTATGACACTACTATTATGATACTTTGCACTATGCATGGTGGTAGTAATTTAGACTAGTGTCATATGCATGATACTAGTATAAGTTACTCCCTACTATGACCAGCTTCAGGACATGGGGTTTGAGTCTCAGTTTAATTCTCTCCATGTAGTACAACTAAACCAACATATACCTCTTCCTTAGCGGCTATAGATTAATTATTTCTCATCAACTCATGGCCCCAGTAAAAGGAAATCGTACAGAACTTCATATACGGTAACAATGTCTACTTCCTGACAATTACATGGTCCTTTGATGCTAGCACGAAGTGCAAGCTAGAAATGACTTCTTTTTGGTGTGACAATCAACTATTCCAAGATGCTTTCCCTGCTCTATTTAACTTCACTCTGGACAAGTTCTACTCAATCTAATCTCAATTCAGTCAAGCAATTGGTCGCTAGTACCAAACCTGTTCTACCTGTAACTGCATCAACTGAATTGGTCAACCTCCTCGACATCCTATCAAGTTGCCAGCCACATGGTGAAGATGACTCTAGAGTAAGCTCCATATCAGGTAACCCACATGCTACTCACCTTCGGAGGGGCCAAATGGATTGTTGCACCTTAAATATGGCAGCCTATCTTCCCTAGAGCATCCACTACTGCAATCAGCTAATTTGCCATCTGCCAGCTCTTTGCCGTCTGCTAGCTGACGGCAAAGAAGCTTTTTGCCATCAGCTACCCAAAAGCAGACGGCAAAGAAATGGCAGACGACAAAGAAGCTCTTGGCCATCTGCGAGCTCTTTGCCGTCAGCCAGCAGACGGCAAAAAATCTTTGCCGTCCGCTAGCAGACGGCAAAGAGAGAGGTGGCCCCCACCCCCCGCCCGTTTGGAAAAAACTTAACGGCCTACCTCTTTGCCGTCTGCCAGCAGACGGCAAAGAGGCAAAAGGGCGGACGGCAAAGAGGGCACTACCTAACGCCCCGTACCCCC
>NC_057799.1:471363824-471364319 GCF_018294505.1 Triticum aestivum | reverse complement strand
AGCCTCCTCCTCCATCGGCCCTGCCCCAGGTGAGCCCCCCTCCTTTTTTCTGTTTTTTTTCCTTTTTAGTTTTAGTTTTAGTTTAGATTTAGTTTTAGTTTTAGTTTTAGGTTTAGTTTTAGGTTTAGTTTAGTTTGAGGAAAGAAGAAGAAGAAGAGAAAAAGAGGAGAGGAGGAGAAGAAGAAGAGGAAAAAGGAAAGGAAGAAGAAGAAGAGGAGGAGGAGAAGAAAAAAGAAGAAGAGGAAGAAGAAGAGGAAAAAAGAGGAGAGGAGGAGAAGAAGAAGAGGAAAAAGGAAAGGAAGAAGAAGAAGAGGAGGAGGAGAAGAAAAAAGAAGAAGAGGAAGAAGAAGAAGAAAAAAGAGGAGAGGAGGAGAAGAAGAAGAGGAAAAAGGAAAGGAGGAAGAAGAAGAAGAAGAAGAAGAAGAAGGAAGAAAAGGAAGAAAAGGAAGAATAGGAAGAAGAAAAGGAAGAAAGAGGAAAAAACCCCGACCCGAC